>NC_069083.1:5937238-6245921 GCF_947172395.1 Bicyclus anynana
GAACCTAGGAACCTAGAAGTAAATTTTACAAAGTTGTCACCTACACGGTTACTTTTGGTATAATGGTTACTTTTATTAGAGTACACCAAATATTTAAAAAAAAATGTACCGTTTTGAAAGTGAAATAAATTTGAAACATTTATGCGAAATAGTGATTTCAAGCTTTAACCTTATATGATTACCTTATTCGAGCAATTAAAACCACCCCGTGCTTACGTTTAAAAATATTCAGAACCCACCCGCACCCCTTCTCAAATTAATTACATATTGCACTGCGGTAATTTCGCTTCCGTATTTAATAAAGTTCAAGCACTCAGTTCGTGCCACTTACCCTAAATTACAAACACTCATATAATTTTTTATGGGTTGGTAACTCATTTACTTTGTAAATACTGCACACGGGCGCTATTTCACGTTGTTTTTTTCAACGTTTTTCATAAAATAATTTCCCAGAATTTGTTAATGTCGCTTAGGCAAAGCTTTTAAGCTTCATGTCAGAGTAGTTTTTAATTTAAAATGTGTAAAACTATCAGTATATAAATGCAAAGCACATTTTAGTTTGTGTTAGCGTTCCTCATCTGATAAGGAAAAAACAAAATAAGATTAATTTATTGTCGGTCTGTCTCTCTTTCAAGAACCTTTATTTTGAAAATACGTGGTCATCATCATCATCATCATATCAGCCGATGGACGTCCACTGCAGGATATAGTACTTTTGTAAGGGCTTCCAAACATCACGATAATGAGCCACCAGCGAATTCGCTGCGTGGTATCATGTTGAAATGGTCCCATGAAGTTGCGAAAAAATCAAACAACTAAGTTAGCGAAAAAAATATACGGACGTTATTCGAGCAGTTTTGCATTAAGAAAAAATACTCATATTTCGACACTGAAAGGAATCTAAGCGCATAGATAGGTATATTTCGTTGACCTAGGTTAGTATGAAATTTGAAAGTAACATCGTTATTGACCACAAGTAGAAGGAAAAATCTCAAACTACATATCTTGTACATAAATGTTAAGAAACGGGGGTAAGTGTTTGAAGCTGAATTTCGGGAAAAGCTCGGTAAAAACTGCGAAATTCGATTCCGGAATTTATCGACTAGGCTTTTTTTCTACATTTGCCCATTACAGACTTAAATAGTTTACAGATAGTTTTTGTAAGTTTTTTTTTATTCTTTACAAGTTAGCCCTTGACTACAATCTCACCTGCTGGTAAGTGATGATGCAGTCTAAGATGGAAGCGGGCTAACTTGTTAGGAGGAGGATGAAAATCCACACCCCTTTTTGTTTCTACACGGCATCGTACCGCAACGCTAAATCGCTTGGCGGTACGTCTTTGCCAGTAGGGTGGTAACTAGCCACGGCCGAAGCCTCCCACCAGCCGAAGTGTTATAATAATACCATACTTACCTTATCCAACGTTTCCAATAAAGTCCAGAAAAAACCATTATTCGAACTTCAAGCAAATAGCTCAGCTGGTTAGTCATAAAGCTTGTCTATATCATCATCATGAAAAAAAGAAATTCCAGTACAAATACCCGAAATTCAGTACCCATCCATGTAATCGTACAACTTTATATTCAGAGCGTCGATAAAACCGCCTCAGCTGTTTGAAAAACCTAAAAAGAGAGCGTAAAGGGTACAAAAGCAATCGAATGGGCCAGAAGATGAAAGAGGCGGTCAATCGAAACACTGAGAGGACTCATTAAATGGGTCTGTATTCTTTCTTTGCTCTTACACCGAGTAAGTAATACGTTTCTAGATACGATAGTCGTGGAAATAGCTTTTGTTGAAAGTGCTTTCACTTGAAGGTATATAAGTTTTTACGTGTTTTTTTTTACACTATTATTTATTACTAGTAAACGCTGCGCGGTTTCACCCGCGTGGTTTCCTAGTTTTCTAGCCTTCCTCGATAAATGGGCTATCTAACACTGAAAGAATTATTCAAATCGGACCAGTAGTTCCTGAGATTAGCGCGTTCAATCAAACAAACTAACGAACTCTTCAGCTTTATAATATTAGTAAAGATATTATTGTAAGTTAGTTTATTTTTTATAAAAATAATATTTGCCATATCATTGACCTAAATAAAAATTATATTCGACAAAAGTAATTCATTGTTGAAGAAAATTACCCTTGTGATCAATTTTCTCTGAAGAAATATCTTAGAAGATTTTATCATAGATTTCAAATTACTTTTCAACAAAATAATGATCAAATACCTATACCTACACACAAGAGTTTCCACGCAAACGAAGTCCGCCAGTTTAAAGTAAAAATCATTTTGCCTTACTAATAACTTGATACGTGTGTGCTCAAGGTTTAAAGTTGATTGAACCTTTGCTTGTCAATATAGATTTTCTTCTATTTGGACAATGGTGCGTCATGGAATAGAAGGTTCCAAATTCGATTCTCAGAGGGTAATTTTTGTTATAATTACAACTTAAATGGCAACAGCGATGAGTTAATACTTGCGAGTGATATTATTTAATTGTCACTTTCTTTATTGGTGGGACTTCGGCCGTGGCTAGGTCACCCTACTGACAAATACGTACCGCCAAGCGATTTAGCGTTCGTGTACGATGTCGTTAAGAAACCGAAAGGTGTGTGGATTTTTATCCTTCTCCTAACAAGTAATCCCGCTTCCATCTTTAGTTTGCATCATCACTTACCATCAGGTGAGATTGTAGTCAAGGGCTAAATTGTAAACAATAAAAGAAGAACCTTAAAACTAGACTTATTAATTATTACAGAGTATTGTTTAGTAATATATCACTCCAGCACCTACTATTTAGGCATGATTTACATATTAATTGGTTTGTAATTAAACAACAGCGAATAGATGTAGATAGCAAGATCAGTAATGATTTTGCACAATAAAGCTTTACAATTCTCATACTGATGTTTTATAATATACTTTGAAACTAAAATACCTGATCACATGTCATAAATTTATGTTTAAAACCTGGAACTATGCTCGTAGATTACAATTTATTTGAAAAATAAACCATTAAATAATAAAGGTACATTCGTTTATGTAGTTTTAAATAAGTATCTCATTTCTTTTGTATGGTAATGTATTTTAAGTTGACATTCTCTCCTTATGGTTATCGGTTGCCTGAAAGATATCACTTTAGAGATAAAGCTGCCGTTACACCATACCTGTTGCTTGTTTTTCCACTTATTTTGTTTTTGCAAAAATTTGTCTTTTGAGTGTAATAAAGTGGTTTTTTTTATTATTATTACTGGTTCACTACATTTTCTGCGATGCATTACTATTATTAATATTTGCATTTTACGTCAACATCTTCTGATCATTCGATGATCTTCCTAGGAATAATAAAATTTTCTAAAAAATATAACTGGGACCCTAGTCACTTTTTAAATAGAATTACAGATATCTGTTATTTTTGGGAGCTACTGTATTATGATCTTTACATAATATTGTAGGTCAATTTAATTTTTACATCGTATACCGTTGCTCGTAGGTACTTTGTTATATAAATTATATATACCAATTTAAAAACCAATATACTTTGCATACTTACTTACTCGTATATTGTATATTTATAAGACCCTTGCGTTCGTGTCATTGATGCTAATGAGTTAATTCTGCCTTAATTTTCAAAGTAACTTATTTTTTCTTTATGCGAACTGAGACTCACGGTTAATATTAACTTCTATAAACTTGCAGTTAAAATTATATTATCCTTAAAAGTAATATCCCTGTTGATTTAACGTCTCAAAGTTATACTGAACTAATTTAACACTTCACAACTCGCTAGGAATTTCACTGACAACTTAAGCTCTAGTGTTATTAATTTAATCTCTCAAGGTTCATTAAGAATTTGTCATACAAATAAGGAAGTTGTAAACTGCTACATAAAGCTAATTTTCGATAAAGATGCTTATATTTTGTTACAGTTTAAGTTAAGTTATAGTTTAAGTCACGTATTCGAAACTACCTTCACCAACCCTGCTAATTTAGTTCTTCTTTTTAATAAGAAAATATATTTAAAGCACCGAAGTATTCAGGAATATTGGAAACCTCTCTCCGAACATGGCAACACTGCCTACAATATCTGTTATTAATAATAGAAACTATATATTTTTAACATGTCGAAGGAGACCCACTATTTTGAACATAGCAATTTGTATACGAAAAATGAGAGACTAATATATTTTATTTTATAATAAAACAAAACCACCAAAAATAATTAGAATTCGCAGTTAATATTTGTCGAAACTTGAGTTTTTTTGTTGAAATCGTACATTTTTTATTCCATACGAATATTATAAAGCTGAAGAGTTTGTTTGTCTGAACGCGCTAATCTCAGGAACTACTAGTCCGATTTGAAAAATTCTTTCAGTGTTAGATAGCGCATTTATCGAAAACTGCTATAAGCTATATATTATTCCCGTATTCTTACGGGAACGGGAACCACGCGGGTGAAACCGCGCGGCGTCGGCTAATCTTAATATATATAAATCTCGTGTCACAATGTTTGTCCTCAATGGACTCCTAAACCCCTTAACCGATTATAATAAAATTCGCACACCATGTGCAGTTCGATCCAACTTGAGAGATAGGATAGTTTAAATCTCAAATTATAGTCGCAATTTTTATTTATTGCTAATTATTTGTCTCTATATATATAAAAGAAAGTCGTGTTAGTTACTCCACTTATAACTCAAGAACGGCTGAACAGATTTAGCTGAAAATTGGCAGGGAGGTAGTTTAGAGCCAGGAGAAGGACATAGGATACATAGGATAGGATAGGATAGGATTTTTTTTGTAGGGGTTGGGTTGGTAGGGGTAGGGTAGGGGTAGGGTGGGGTAGGGTAGGGTAGGGGTAGGGTAGGGGTAGGGTAGGGGTAGGGTAGGGGTAGGGTAGGGGTAGGGTAGGGGTATGGTAGGGGTAGGGTAGGGGTAGGGTAGGGTAGGGGTAGGGTAGGGAAAGGGTAGGGGAAGGGTAGGGGTAGGGTAGGGGTAGGGTAGTGGTAGAGTAGGTTTATGGTATAGGGGTAGGGTAGGGGTAGGGTAGCGGTAGGGTAGTTGTAGGGTAGGGTAGGGGTAGAGTAGAGGTAGGGTAGGGGAAGGGTAGGGGTAGGGGTAGGAGTAGGGTAGTGTAAGGTAGGGAAGAAGTGCAAATAAATATTATAAATTAATAAGTCAAAGCGAAGCTTGAGCGGGTCCGCTAGTAATATATATAGCTTTTAATAATATATATAGAGACATGCACAAATAGATAATGTTTATAAATATAGCTCACACTGACATATACGTATCTACATCTACATATACATTTTATAATCACCCTTGATTAAGAAACTATCAGCAACACTGAAATTAAACTAGTCTAAAAATGGACCCAGCAGCAATGTACGAAAAATGTTCAGTCTCCTTGATATAAAAAACTCTATTAAATGCGTCGTAAAATATTAAATGGAAGGTCATTTCTAATTTGAAGACTACAAGAATTTTTCATAATTAAGGAAGTTGTAAATTGCTACATACGTAACTAAGTTTCGATAAAGTTGCTTGTATTTTGTAATTCTTGTTAAGCTCTTAATTACTTTTGCTGGCTGTCTGCAAACATCCATCCCGTAGCGAAATGTAGGCTTCATTATTTACTTGTGCTCACACGTTGCTTCTCTCTGTAAATATTTACCCGTTAACGAGAAACCTGACTTATTCGTTGGGTAACGGAATAAACTTTTCTATTGTGTTTTCGTGTTTGGTATTTGGTTCTCTTGAATAATTGCATTGTTTTCAAATTTTAGTTAATTGATTCTCATATTTATAATTGACTAGCGGACGCCCGCGACTTCGTCCGCGTGAAACTTGTTGTAAACAATAAACTACCCCTACCCTACCCCTGACCTACCCCTACCCTACCCCTAACCTACCCCAACCTTGCCCTACCCTACCCCTGCCCTACCCCTACCCCTACCCTAAAATTCATTCAAAAACCAAATATTATCTACATAAACTGTAGCTACTTATATCCAAAAAAAATCATTGAAAAATGTATCGTGGACTTTTTTGTAGATATTTATAAGATCTACAATTAATTAGAACATTTTATGGTCCTATCTTTTATACTTTAGGCAGCGTACGCAAAATAAGTAACTTTTCTGGTTGATTTTTTTACACCTTGTGTCCGAAAATCCCAAATATCTTACGGAACCGTATTTTTTTCTAAAATAAAATTTAGCCTATGTTACTTGTGGATAATATAGCTTTCGAATGGTGAAAGAATTTTTAAAATCGGTCCAGTAGTTTTTGAGTCTATTCATTACAAACAAACAAACAAACAAACAAACATACAAAGTTTTCCTTTTTATAATATTAGTATAGACAATCCACCATGATTTATTGAAGCATAACTTCATTTTTTATGTTTAATTTTATCAGTAGCTATTAAACATTAAACTACTAATATTTAATTAAAAAATATTTTTTTTTTGACATCGATAATGCAAAACAAGGTCTTTTTATTTTACAAAAAAACCAAAACAATATCATAAAATAAAAAAAATTGTATCAATTACCTATATCATTTTATATAGACAAAATATGAGCTAGACAATTATTATCAATCCTTTTAATTTTTTTTGAGATTTTTTTTTAAGGAGAAGTTGGAACTTAGCTAACTTACCCTAATTATACCTTTAAGTAATGCCGACGTGGAATGGTAGCAAGAATACTGTCTGCATTTGCTCGTTAGGCAGCCAGGATGATCCTTTGTGCAAAAATAAGCCAGCCTATGTGTCCAGTCGAGGCAACTAGCCGCGGGTGCAAGTACTCGTATCTTGAAAGTAGTTTTTTCTATAAAGTTGATTATTATGAGTAATATAGGATAAGTAAACTACATCACTGATAAAATTACTATATACAGCTAAAAAAAAAATATAAAACAAGAGAAAAATAATGCACAGTACCTACCTATATTTTTGTATATGGATACGTCGAACGTCGAAATAGTTTTTCACTTTAAAATCCTTCACCATATTGGCCGTATGTCACTGGTGGCCTGGAATTCACCCAGTATTGGCAGAAGTCGAAATAATCCCGCGACGAAGCAGCAGTTTATTACGTTCGCAATATACTCCTGGCTACGAGGCTACGAGGCGAGGCGCGATTTGATTGCCGCCGCACTGTGCGCCACAAATTGATTTCTAAATAATTTCTAGCGTTGAGAAATTCACACAACTGCTTTAGTTTATAGCGAGGAATATTATCTAGATTAGTAATTTATTAATGAAATCTATCTATCTTTCTGTCTTAAGAGAGAAGACGTTTTATTATTTATGAGAGTTACCTTGCACAGTGATGTCAGGTAATGCAGCAAAAACAGCAGTACCGACGCGGCATACTACTAAAGACATGTACGCAGTGACCAACACACTATCAACTATAGTGGTGGGTGCTACAGAAACGTGCGAAAATTTGACCGTTTGTGGCTAGCATAACTGACGAATAAGTTGGATTCTCGTCAATAGTTCTTTTTTTTATAATTACCACTACACCAGTATTAGTGGTAACACTTCAATGCCTAATAATTTTAAGTAATTCATGTGTCACAAATTAATTTGCTTCAGATAAAGCGGCTGTAAATTGCATATATTCGATTAGTAAGCTAATAATTAAATCAATCTATCTTTCTGTCCTATATTCTAAGAAAAGAGAGTAGACATTTCATTACTTATGAGTGTTATGTACCTTACGCAGTGGTGTCACGCCACGTAGAAAATCTAAGTTTGATTCTCGGCAAGGGTTAGTTTTTTTATGACTACACCGGTAACTTCCCAACTCGATACGCATGATGCGGATAGGTGGACGCCTACGTTTATTCGTCCTTACCGGGATGTATTTACGTCCTTTCGTCGTTTCTGCTGTGTAGCGTGTAGTGAGCAACCATTTATATCATTGACATGTTGCACGTAGCCATTGTGCAAGTGTTCTCGACATTGTGTGCGGAACAGAACATGTTAATTATGTCCCGAGTGATGCTTGCCAGCGGACTGAGAGGCTGCGATGGCTAGACATACCTTATTTTATGAATGTTAGATGAAATTTGTTAGCTTAACCTACCATATGTAAGCACGGTAGCCAAGGAAGTTTGGATTGTGTTGGCTTTAAAAGATATCAGATTTCAATGATCGATATCCTAAACTATCCAAAGCGTGTTCTTTTTTTTCTTATTCATTTATTCGTCTTTTTTTAAATGTTATTAAAATACGAAATATTATGAGGAACCTCCTCACAATGGGCACCGTTTCAAGAACTGCCTTTTGTATCAGACCCTTGATCCAGCAAAGCGTGAAAGCTTCTTAATGTGTTGATCGAAGCTTTTTGCATAATAGGTTGATCGAAGTTTTTTAAAGCGTATCATTAATATGTATTTATTTACCTCGGCGGAGTGGGAGAAATTATATTCCCAATCGCAAGTCACTTAGCTTTGCGGCTGTTTGAAAACACAGTACGTTTTTGGTCGTATTGTTAAAAATATTAGAAAATTAAATTTTTTATGTATTCAAAAAAATATAATATTTTTTTAAATCTAGTAGAACGATAATAAACAATTTAAGACCCTTATAAAAAAAGTGTCAACTAGCCTATTACTACTATAGTAGAAGAATGGAAACTTTTAACTACCCTAAAATGAGGTTTCTCTGGCTAGCGCAGGATTTCGTTCTACAGCGTCACGGACCTAGTTAATCGTTCGCTTTCGATGGGCGGATTTATATACCAGACCAATGGCCATTACCAACAAATGTGTTACCAAATAAATCTCGCGTTGGCGTCGGTTACAATATTTTCAATGATGTTGACTGTACTTTGCACTTTTATGATTTATAAACAATTTTAACAAAATACAAGCATGTCTATGAATATTATGCCAATAATTATGTTCTCAATTTATAAGAGATGTTACAAACATTTATTAATGTAATTGATAACTTATAAACTAAAAACATGGAGACGCCCGCGACTTCGTCCGTGAGGAATTCAGTTTTTCACAAATACCGCGGGAACCATGGATTTTTCCGGGATGAAAAGTAGCCTATGTGTTAATCCAGAGTAAAATTTATTTCTATTCCAAATTCCAGCCAAATCGCTGCAGTTAGCGCCGTTAAAGAGTAACAAACATTCAAACAGACATACATCCATACCAACTTTAGCGTTTATACTATTAGTAGGATAGGTATAAAAGCTTATAAAAGGTTATAAAAGTTATAAAAGGTTTGAAAACAGTTTTATACATTTAAAGTCGGGTGGCCTCCGTGGCGCAGTGGTATGCGCGGTTGATTTACAAGACGGAGGTCCTGGGTTCGATCCCCGGCTGGGCAGATTGAGATTTTCTTAATTTGTCCAGGTCTGGCTGGTGAGAGGCTTCGGCCGTGGCTAGTTACCACCCTACCGGCAAAGACGTACCGCCAAGCGATTTAGCGTTCCGGTACGATGCCGTGTAGAAACCGAAAGGGGTGTGGATTTTCATCCTCCTCCTAACAAGTTAGCCCGCTTCCATCTTAGACTGCATCATCACTTACCATCAGGTGAGATTGTAGTCAATGGCTAACTTGTAAAGAATAAAAAAAAGTCGGGTATAAAGTACTGAAAGCGTAGGCTGAACTGTACCTATCTAAAATCAAAAGCCAGACTAAATTTACCAAGCATGCACTAGCTAGGTATTTCAAAATTTGTTTATACTAATTTGAAAGAGCAGAGAGAGGGTGGGTATGTTTTAATTTTCATCAAGGGCAGGAATGGAACGTGAACACTGCGTATCCTTTTGTGGGTGTGGTAATTTTAATGAGTTTTGCGCTAGACTAGCGACACCGCCCGAAGCGGGCCTGCATTAGTAGCGAGTGAGAGTTGGAAAAGCCTGTACTAAGCGGCCTCTAAAACAAACATAGTGGTGTGCCTATGCTGTGTTTATTTTTATTAATTTCATCGATGGAAACAAACGTATTATAATTATTTTTTTGATATTTGCGTATCTTTTTATCGGTATGGTAATATTAATCGGCCATATTTATAATCATTCATTCAGATTTAAGCATCAATTTACTTCAAAGTAACTTTACTTTGAAGTCTTTTGATGCTTCTGTTTATACAATGTTTATTTTATTCAATGTTTTTAAACTCGAAATTTTACACTTTGAACTTGTAAATGCCGAATGAGTTTTGCGCTAGATTAGCAATAAGACACTGACTGTGCGTACTTTAGAAGAAAAGCGTTTGATGAACTGGCCTCCGTACACATGTTATATACTGGATTTATTTCATAAAAATCATCATGATCATCTTTATTAGCCGATGTATATCCATTGCTGAGGCTTCCTATAAGGTCTTGGGCCGCCAGCATCCAGTGGCTTTCCGTTACTTGCTTAATGTCTTCGATCCACCTAATATGGAAGTTACTAACATAACACAACACTTTGAGACTCCAACACCCATCGGATCTTCTAACTAAACCAGTCTGTCCTGCACATTGCAACATTAGATTCGTGACTTGAGCTGTGTTAATAATGACTTTAGTTATTTTGCGGATCTCCTATTTTTGATCATACGGATATATTCCAAGCAAAGCTATGAGTAGCTCTATCACCCTGTGAGTGACTCTGAACCTTCTAATGAGGCCTACAATTTGCGACCAAGTCTTTTATAGAAAAAATATGTAATATTTAATACTACGATTTGTGAGCTAGTGATATATTAATGGTATTGATACTAATAAACATAAAATACAATTTGAAAAAGATAATATAAAAAATATCGTAATATTTTATCGATATCTCGCAGCGTACACCTCTAACGCCGCCATTAATTTCGTCAACCGTTATAAGCAAAGCAGTTGGCGTTATTAGCCTTACCCTTTAATGCGTAATAATTTACTGCACTTTATATTAAAACAGAACATTTAAAACTTCCCCAACATTAGGGACTCCGTACTCGTACGTACTCGCAGGGTATTTCAAAACTTACTTGAGTGCTTATTAGCAAATAGGTTCAGACCCTTGTTTTTACAACGGTAAGTTTGAGATTTTAACCTCTGTTTGTAAATATGAAATTAAAAAGTTTGCATTTCTACCTTACGGCAATATCTACTTCGTCGACGTTGATTTTATTTTTCTGTCTAATAGTTTTTACGAAAAATAAAAGTTTTTACGCTAAAACCGTTAGATAAATTTTCATACAGCGTAAAAGGATACAAGTTACTATTTTTTACAAAAACATTACTTATAGGAGGTGTTTGTTTGATAATAATCGTGTCTTTACATGTTTAATTTTTCAATTATGTGATGTGATGATTTTATCATTTTCAACAAACACTTTGGAAGTTAAATTTGGTGCTTGTTATTACTAACAGTATAAAGATAAATACATAGACACCAAGTAGTAGTTAGTTTATACATATCTATATCTATACTTATAATAATTTTGTTCATAAATCATAAAAAAAATTAAATACAATGTAATTCTAAAGTTTTTAAAATTCAACCCCTAAAGTGGTGAAATAGGGCTTGAAAGTTTAAATTGATTTCCACGCGAAGTCGCGGGCGTCCGCTAGTTCGAAATAAAGACCGTTGTTATTCCTTGAGAGCGGGGGCACACGATGCGTTGCGGCGGCGGTGCGGCGCCGGAACGGTGTCGCTGCGTCGTCTTTCATAGAAATATCTGTGGCATGACACACGATGCGCTGCGGCGCCGCACCGGACTTGCAACCACCGAAACGAGGCGGGGAGGGGTGAATGCGTTGCGACGTCGGAGCGGCAATGAGTTATTAACAGACTGTCCTGCGCTGCTACGGCGCCGCTGCTACATAACAACGTTGCGGCGCCGCACCGCTCGTGCGCCAGCTGATGAAATCTTTGCGATGCGGCGCCGCAACGCATCGTGTGCCCCCACTCTATGCAACCTATTTTGTATACCTACTAAATAATGTCATAAATACTGCTATTTCGTCTCTTTGCTAAACATATGCCTCTGAAAGTAATAGCTGGTGACCCTCTATAAAGTGCCGATTAATGAATATGAGGATAAACGATAATTATTTGGAAACAGTCCTATTATTAAACGATCTACCTTGTTTGACATTTGCTAAATTAAATAAAGGAAGACTTATTTATTATGTTATGTTACAATTAAAATCTAATAAAAGTAAGTTTAGAAAGTTTGTAGATAAGTAGAACTGTAACCGAGTATCATCATAATTATTAACCACGTATTCAGCTCACTGTTTGAGACACGTGATATTTATTTTCTTAAAATGCACATAACTGAAAAGTTGGAGGTGCATGCCTCGGACTGTATTTGAACCTACGCCCTACGAATCGAAGGCAGAAGTCATATCCACTGGGCTATCACGGATCTCACTGGAACCGAGTATGATTACAATTTTTTTTTATTCTTTACAAGTTAGCCCTTGACTACAATTTCACCTGATGGTAAGTGATGATGCAGTCTAAGATGGAAGCGGGCTAACTTGTTAGGAGGAGGATGAAAATCCACACCCCTTTCGGTTTCTACACGGCATCGTACCGGAACGCTAAATCGCTTGGCGGTACGTCTTTGCCGGTAAGGTGGTAACTAGCCACAATGAACTCTACTAGGGGTAAAATCGGTTTGCAAAAAAGATTTAGAAGGATACTGAGAAATAGGCCTAATTGCAGGTTAGCTATGTAATAGTGCAAATAATTCTGTAAAGTTGTACAGTGCACATTAATTATTAATGTAACTGCGAAACTTAAATATATTGTACGTGAACAAAGTTCCAAAGCTACTAGGTACACCTTTTATTAAAGTAATCCAAAGACTAGTAACCATGTAAACAGTGCCCAACTTTATATTCTGAGTGTCAATATAGCTAAGATGTTTAAAAACCGACAAACAGTGAAGGGTACGACGGGCAATTGGATAGCTGGTGGAGGCGGTCAATTGAAGCACTAGAGAGAACTCATTACAGGGGTTCTATTGGTATACCTACTGGACTTACATAGAGTTTAAGATCCTAGAATAGGCATAGTTTGTCTATGTCTTGTCAGAACATAATATACTATGTTATTCCCTCAGAATGCATGAGTGATGTCACAGTTTATTAATGGTTTATTATATTTAACGCCTCAATCAATATTTGAGAGAAATTCGCTGTGAAAATATTTCAAAAACTTACATAAAAACCAGCCTTTTATCCCATTTGAAATGAGACGTGTTATGTTTCTTGCGGGCTTGTTAAATATTGACAATAATAATTATATACCTAGTTTATCTGTAAAGGAATCTCTAAAATTTATCATCATCACCTCATGATGAACAATGACCCGATGGTCATTGTTTGCTGGAAGGCCTCTTGCATGAATTTTCAAACACGACGGTCTCGAGTCACCCTGCAACCTTGCGCTTTTTCTGAACTATAGGTAATGTTATATTTTATTTTTTTATTCATATACTGAATATATGAATGCTTTTCTAATGTCGTAATGAATTTTCGTTTTCATAAACAAAATCAAATATTACGAAATTTAGTCACGTCTGCATTTCATTTCTTACACACGAAATCTGATAATGAAAAAAGAGGATTTACTTAATAGGTATACACACAGATATGCGTATTATAAAAATACACGTTCTTTTGAATATTCAATATTAACAAAATACTGAAGAGAAAATAATGTAACAATATGAATTTTCATAAGGTTACTGGCGCCTGTTTGCTATATACCTAAAATAAATCTGTAGAGAGGTCAATTCCGTACATGAAATATATTTCTAAAAGAACTATCAGGGGGTGATTAGTGATCGATACTGATGCCAAAAATGTAATCAGTAAAATTTTTGTCTGTCTGTCTGTCTATCTGTATGTTCGTTTATAGATAACAAAAACTACTTCATCACGCTAACATCAATAGGAGCAGAGCAGTGAAGGAAAATGTTGGGAAAACGGGAGAAGTTACTCCATTTTTACAGCGATACTACTGTAAGGGCTGGATTAAAGAGGTCTAAGGGCGGACGAAGTCGCAGGCGTTCGCTAGTAAAAGTATAAAGTACCTAAATTATTTTAATGCAGTTTTTAATAATAGATAGGGCGATCCCGGAAGAATATTTCTACGTATAGTAGGTTTATTAAAGAATGTCGTGGTTCAAATTTTCTATGCAGAAGTAGTCATGGGCATCCGATGACTTGTTTATAATATTATAATTACTATGTTTATTATGATTACTAGCGGACGCCCGCGACTTCGTCCGCGTGGAAATCAATGTAAACTTTCAACCACTATTTCACCCCTTTTTCATTTTATTTTCGCAGTAAAAAGTATCTTGTAACCTTCACCGTATTATGGTCTTAAACCGTGCCAAGTTTCATTTGAATTCATTCAGTAGTTTTTGCGTGATGTCCGAATAACAAAAAACACGGACAGACAGACAGACAAAAAAACGACCAGTATTATTATAAGTATAGATATTACCAAGATTTAGTGATCGTCTTGTTTTGTTTCCTTAAACACTTAATTACCAAGCCGCAAATATTTGTCTTGTTGCAAAATGTTGGCTTAATTATAACTTGTAGTCACACGTTGATTCTCGTTCTACTAATATTTACTCCTTAACAAGAAAGCTGACTTATCTGCGTGAAACGTAATAAACTTTGTAGGTGTGTGCTTTATATTTGTTCCTTTTCGCAATGCGGCGTATTTTCGCTTCTGTCAGTATTTATTTTCATTATTAGGTATTAGTATTACTTGAAAACTGAAACTTAAATATAAAAAAAAAAAATAAAGATCGTTAGTCTATTCGGATCACGAGGTCTTGGAGTCGAGTCCTGGAACGGGCTATGATATAGTAAGAATTGTTTCGTCTATTAAATATTCGCTTAAATTCCCAGCTTGGACTTGGAAAGTCAGTAGTGTTACACCCACGTGCATCGTAGATGTAAGGACTCTCGTCCTTACTATAAGATAAACAAATCTCTGGCTCATTCCTACACTGGTATGGCGAGCAGACCGCACACGACCACCCCGGTCAAGCGCCGGTGACAGACTGTCCCATTGCCCCCACTATCAATGTACATGAAATAGTGTATGTAGTACTTTAGGTATCTATTTAGTAGACACAAACACTACAGTCACCTACAGTAGAGCATAAAACCGCCGGTGCCCTGTCATTGTATCTAACATCTGAATCTGATAACGGTTATTAAAGAAACATTATTACCCTAAGCCTGCCAACCTCCATTGGAACAGCGTCGTGGAACTAAGGTCTGTAGGCCGTTAAAATCTGATAATGATAATGAATCAAAAAGAAATGAAAATGGTGGTTGCACATGGTTCACTTGCGAAATTTCAATACCGAGCGTATTAAAAATGCAATTAAAAACAATCGAGGCTCAAAAGTTTTAGCAAGAGCTCTGTCTATTGGACAGAGGCAGCTAACGCGAAGACCGAACACAGGAATATGATTTCTTCAAAGCCCGAGCCTCGTACATACTACACAGATGTATACCATCTTCTGTGGCTGTAGATAATTAATATTAATATATTCAAGCTTTCTGTGGTGTTTGGAAATTACTATAGGCCTATGAGTATCAAAGACATGGCGATAACGAATTTCTTTTTCATAAAAACTTTGCGATATTTTTACAGTGTAATGATGTTGTAGTGTTTCAAAATTAGGGGAGTGAGAAATGTTTTCGACCATAAATTAAGCTTTATTACCGAAAACCGTGTACTATCTTCGTCTGAGGTGCTCCATCGACATAATTTAACTTTTTCTTATTATCTTTTATGGGTTATTGCAGAGACTGCTTTTTTGTTGTAGGTAGGTACGCTATAACTTAGAAATTAACTTTATAATAACGTACGTACAATAAAATTTTGTCTTACAATTTTTGTTTTTCTTCTGTTTGTTGATCATTAAGTGTCTTAATATTAATACTTAATGATTTTTTTATTTCTTGAATGATTCTATATCTTAGGTAAACTTTATAATAGTTTCTACTTCTATTCAATTGGAAAATTTTATTGATTACTAGCCGATGCCGTGTGGTTTCTCCTTTTCTATTCTTTACTATCCCAGATTATTTAATGAGAAGACTATACACTTACAAGGAATGCTTTCTATTAGTAACAGAATTTTCAAAATCGGTTATGTAGATCCAGAGATTACCTCCTACAACCACACAAACTTTTACCTCTTTTCAATAATAGTATAGATTTCAAGTAGACTTACAAGGAAGCTTATTTATTATTAAGATTTTTAGATTAACTAGAAAGATGTATGGGAATGATAGATCTTGATCAAGTGAAATGTTATTTCCATACATCTTTCTAGTTTTCGAAGCGTTAGCGATCGTAGAAAGAGAATCGATCGATTTGGCCCGCCGATCCGCATTGGAGCAGCAAGGTGGGTAAGCTTCAAATTACCTTTCCTAAAAGGAGGGAAAGTGTTCCCTCCTGATAAAACTGTAGTGTTTAGGCTAAGAAGTGTAGCGAGCCGTTAAAATAGAGTGATTCTGTAACAGATTCACATTCGAATTATTCAGACAAGAGAACATAATTTACCAGCAATATCAAGGTAAGCTTTAAATTACCTTTCCTAAAAGGAGGGAAAGTCTTCCCTCCTGATAAAACTGTAGTGTTTAGGCTAGAAACTGTAGTGAACCGTTAAAAAGACTGATTCTGTAACAGATTCACATTCGAATTATTCAGACAAGATAATTTACCAGCAATATCAATTAATACGATATTTGGCCAATGTTGCTTATGATTCAGTAAACCAGAACAAGTTTATCGAGTGGAAAATATGGCGTCTGTAGTTCGAAATTAGCTCAACAAGTCTCTAGACACTGTCGCCGAGCTTTTGTGTCGCTGAAATGGTTCGTGATTTTTAAAGGGTTAAGAGCGGGTTTATAGTTCATAACTAGCGGACGCCTTCGACTTCGTACCCCTGAAATTATTTCTTTACTTCTAATATTATAAACGCGAAAGTTTGTATGGATGTTTGGATGTAAGTTTGGATGTTTGTTACTCTTTTACGCCGCAACTACTGAACCGATTTGGCTGAAATTTGGAATGGAAATAAATTTTACTCTGGATTAACACATAGGCTACTTTTTATCCCGAAAAATCCTTGGATTCACGGGATTTACGAAAACCTTATGATTTGATGGTATGAGTGTTTGTTACTCTTTCACGCCTCGGCTACTGAATCGAATCGCTTGAAATTTGAAGTAGAGATAGATTATAGTCTGGATTACCACATAGGCTACTTTTTATCCCGAAAAAATGCATGAACCCCGAGGGATTTGTGAAAAGTAAATTACACGCGGACGAAATCCCGGGCGTCCGCTAGTCTAATATATATGGATATAATAAGATATGACCTCTGCCTCCGATTCTGGAAGGTGTAGGTTCGAATCCGTTTCGAGGCATGCAAGTCGTTTAATTATATATCTGTCCCACTAAAATCGACCCAGTCGTTCCAAAGATAAGATAAAAATAAAGATGGGAAAAATAGAAATTCAGACAAAAATTATAATAAAGCTTGTTTGTGTAGTAGTATTATGTAAAGAAAGTTTTCCTTGGGGACCCCATCACTGACGGATGTACTTAATAGAAATTTTTTTGCACCTTTTGTATTTTTTTTTTTTTGTATTATTTCATTTTATAATATTAAATTCCTAGGTTACCTTAGTTTTAATTATCTTATTAAAATTAGATTTATGAATTAGAATAATGAGCGTCAACTCGCCAACAAACTGCCTGTACAGTTTGGCGAGAGTATCGATATGTAAAATAATTGTTATCTTATCAATAAAAAAAAAAAAAAAAAAAAAAAAAAAAAAAAAAAAAAAAAAAAAAAAGAATATCTATAAAGACTTGAGATTATCTTCACAGTTATCTTAAAATTAAAGACAGACACTTAATTTAATTTATATGTATTGATGAAATAGGTTTATGAAACTAACAAACGCCCGCGGTTTCATCCGCGTAAATCCTGCTTTCGGGGATAAAATATAGCTTATAACACGCAAGTAAAGTGGGTTTCCAGTGGAAAGAATTTTCAAAATCGGCTTAGTAGACAAAAGATTAACCCATAGAATACCACAAACCTTACTTCTATAATATTAGTATAGACATAGAATAGAAGTATAAATAACAATTGAATATAAAACTCTATAGTCTTAGCATGTGATTTTTATGAGTTTATTAACATTATATTGGATATAACCTTATGATTATCACTTTTATGGACATGATTATGAATATGCAGTTATTATACTAAGCAAATAACCAGTGGGATAATAACTAGGTAAAGTAAGGTAAAATATTTGTAACTGTATATATGAATATATTTTTTCTTTTATGCAATTTTTATTTAGGAACATATGTACTTATATGTACGATAATTTTGACTGCGACACGGGACTTAATGGGGGAAAAAAATGTTTTTTTTTACAAATTTTATAGGCCTTCTACAGGACATACAGGACCTTTCCTATAATATACAGTCCCGGATATGCTGCTTAGAGCCGTGATAGCCCAGTGGACCTCTGCCTCCGATTCCGGAGAGTGTGGGTTCTAATCCGGTCCAGGGCATGCAACTCCAACTTTTCAGTTGTGTGCATTTTAAGAAATTAAATATCACGTGTCTCAAACGGTGAAGGAAAACATCGTGAGGAAACCTGCACACCCGAGAATTTCTTAATTCCCTGCGTGTGAAATCTGCCAATCCGCCAGCCAAATCGGGCCAGCGTGGTGGACTATTGGCCTAACCCCTCTCATTCTGAGAGGAGACTCGAGCTCAGCAGTGAGCCGTATATGGGTTGATAACGACGATGCTGCTTAGATCCACCACCCTGCACCAATGTGGTACGGCAGGTTTATGGTGGTAAGCACAGAACATAGAACTTAATAGAACATAGAAAGAAAACACAATAGAAAATAAAACATAGAACACAGAAGAAAATAATGATAATTATGAACCCGAACCAGCAGCATTAAAAAGATTTCATAATATATTAAACTAAACCCCAAAATTAAAATGCTCCATTTTTCACTAAATTCCCGTAACCTATTTATTAGCTAAATAATATATTACTGGTAAATAAAACGAGTGGCCCAGTGAACGGCGCCCGGGATATTAATCCTACGACCCACACTTCGTCACTGTCCGGTCCTCGGATGCTTAACCGGGCTTAACAGACATGTTTGAATTTAAGGCTTTGGAAAATGCGGTCGGCGTCCGGCCAATTGGATCAATCCCGGACATCTGACCCGGGTTCATTACAGTTTACCCGTTACGATGTGTCGTCACGGGGTTTAATTCATTGCATATAACATGGAGTCGATACTAAAATTATAGTGCGATTTGGCCTTCACGTTTTGACTCAACCAACCAATATCACTCAACCAATATTTCGTACCTTTTTTCTTCTTCTTCTTCATATCAGCCGATGGACGTCCACTGCAGGACATAGGCCTTTTGTGGGAATTTCCGAACATCACGATACTGAGCCACCTGCATCCAGCGAATAACTGCGACTAGCTTGATGTCGTTAGTCCACCTGGTGTGGGGTGACCAACACTGCGCTTACAAGTGCGGGGTCGCCATTTCAGCACTTTGGGACCCCAACGTCCATCGGCCCTTTTTTCAACGGCTTCAAAATATTACAGAATCTTTCATGAAACTAGCCGACTACCTGTAGTTACACCCGCATAGTTGCCGTTCCCTTAAGTAGGTATAGAGGGACTAAATGAACCTATGACACTCACAAAAAACGTGGTTTTCTATCGGTAGAAATGCGGGAATAATATAGCCTATAGCCTCGGTAATTAGGCTATCTAACACTGAAACAATTCTCTCAGAAACTCAACAAAAAAGAAATCAAAATTCATTTATTTCAATTAGTTTACAAAGCATTTGAAAAGTCAAGATAAGTCATAATTTCAATTAATCTAATGGCGGTAATAATAGCCGTAAACTTAAAATTAAAGTTGCTAGGGTTCCAAAAGCGCCTTGGTCCAAGAAGAGCCTACAACAAACTCAGCCAAGGATTTTTTTTTGTTTGTTTACCACCATTATACAAATTTATTTAAAACTAAGCACACAGTCGTTTAATGCAGCAACGATCATCATCGGCGATATCGAAATAGTACAAATTAAACAAATGTTTTCCGCCTATAAAAACAGATCACTGGCCTACTTCTAATTTAAAATTATACCTCAATATCATGCACCTGGCCGAGGAAGAAAGTATCAAAACTGAGGGAAAGAGTGAAATAATTCGGGCCATAAATTCAACTTTTATTGCGGTAGAGCGAGCGGTCGTCGGTTTAGACGCCACATCGACATAATTTAACTTTTTCTTATTATCTTTAATGCTGATGCCGTTCAACGCCGCGCAGAATATTACTCTGTAAGCATTTTTGCTGTACAATGTAACGGTTCTAACAATTTCGGAATTTTCTTTCTAAAACTTTGGGTTGACATTAAATTTTTCTACTTTGTTGTTAGGTACATTGTGATTTTGCATTCACTCTTTTACATAAAGTTTCTCTAACAAACCAAGCCTAAACCATCTCCGTGTCAATTGCAATCTACTCTTGAGCTACCTATACTATATGTTGCAAGCGAAATGATAATATATCTGTATAGTTTAATCTGTGGTCGAGACAGGATAGCACATATGAGGTGGTCTTAGCAAACGTGTTCTGGAATACAATGTATTGTTGATTTTTCATTTAAAATTTGGTACAAATTTCGGCTACTTATTTTTTTTTTACAAGTTAGCCCTTGATTACAATCTCACCTGGTGGTAAGTGATGATGCAATCTAAGATGGAAGCGGGCTAACTTGTTAGGAGGAGGACGAAAATCCACACCCCTTTCGGTTTCTACACCACATCGTACGGGAACGCTAAATCGCTTGACGGTACGTTTTTGTCGGTAGGGTGGTAACTAGCCACGGCCAAAGTCTCCCACCAGCCAGACCTGGACCAATTAAGAAAACCTCAATCGGCCCAGCTGGGGATCAAACCTAGGAACTCCGTCTTGTAAATCCACCGCGCACACCACTGCGCCACGGAGGCCGTCACTCAGAGTTATTGCCAGCTCTTTTCAGCAGCACCAGCCTGCGAGAACAGTTATAGAGTCGCAACAAATATAAAAACTTGACGTTTCAAAATTGATCGTCAACTAAGCTTGAAATCAAAGAAGAGAAAAGCGCTATCTTTAACTTTAAATAAACTGGTTTGAATTTTATATTTCGATATAATATGTTGTGTTTGAAAAGGACCTGCAATGTCAATCGATATAAAACGTATTTCACCTATAATCCTATCACAAGCCGTACTAAGAACGCCGAATGATTACAAGGATCAGACATTGCTAATGCGTCTGATCCTACTTGTTATACCTTTAAGAAGTCATAGGGTCAGCTTACAGACTATAGCCATTGTAAATATACAGTATATAATACTTTAGTTTTTAATAATAATAATAATAAAACACTTTATTACACCAAAAACAAAATAACAAAATTTTACAAAAACAAACCAAGTAAAAATAGAAACAATGGTGTAACGGTGGCGGCCCATACCACCTCGCTCTCATGTCAGCCCATATATTAACAACGCCAACATGCTTAACATGCAATCTCGCCGTAAGCTTCACTTAGCTACAATGCTTTTTGGAGTAATAGTCACGGAAAAACCAACTTATCTGCGTTTAAAGGTACAATGGGCCCATGAAAATAAAAAACGCGGTACAAGAGGAGCCCCACGAATCCACATGACGCAACACAAAACCGCCGCGTTTCGGGGTTCTTTCAAATTTTCGGCCAGTAAAATATGGAACGATCTTCCTCCGCCGGTACGTATGCTCAAATCTATGGTTGCGTTCAAAAATATAGTAAAAAAACATTTGTTAGCAAAACAAAAAAACCTACAATGAAGGTCGAAACAAACATTTTTTTTTTAAATGGAGCTAGGGAAATATGGGGATTTTATATTGCTTATTTTGGTACTATTTGTTATCTTTGTTTTTTGTCATGTTATTCTATTTTATAAGTGACTTATTAGTTGTGTCTTTTATATTGCATTAGTTTTTTTTTTCTCGGTATCCAACCAACGGTACCTGTCATGTAGTGACGCCACCAAAGGTTGCGCCAGAATACCAGCGCTGCAGCAACCGCTGCAGCATTATGCTGAGGCAGTAACCTTTTTAGCTGAAGTAACATTATTATTAGTTTTATAAGTTAAAATAAGTGGCATGTACGAAGAGACCGCACACCAGGAAGCCACACTCTGCAGAGTCTTATCGGATGGTGTGCAGTCCCTTTTTAATTTTTTTTTTTTGTTTACTTAATTTGTATCTGTTTTTTTTTTTTCTCAGTTGTATGTACTCAGCTAAATAAAGAATTTTATTATTATTATTATTATCTCTAAAGTGATATCTTCCAGGCAACCGTTAATTATAAGGAGTTCACGTTTACAAAGAGAAGTGGTTGGTGCGCAAAGTGGTGGTTTTTAGTTATTAAGTCTAATCTTTTACTTTAAGTATCTACTTATTATTATCGTTATCCTTTGGACATTTTCCAATGAGGAGACACCAGTGACATACCTTAAAACCCAGCATCTATCAGTTTTTTTTTATTATGTTCCACATAATTCTCTTCCTTTATTGACTACACAAGGAATATTAAGTGCTGCTAAAATCTATACTAATATTATAAAGCTGAAGAGTTTGTTTGTTTGATTAAATGCGCAGGCATTACTGGTCCGAGTTGAAGAATTCTTTCATTGTTAGATAGCCCATTTATCGATGAAGGCTATAGGCTATATATTATCCCCGTATTCTTACGGGAACGGGAACCACGCGAGGAAAACCGCGAGGCGTCAGCTAGTTCAAAATGAAATTAAAATTCATTTATTTAATACGTCAAGTTTGAGACTTTTTCATCGGTCTGTAAGGCGCTAAAATGAAGTTCCTGAAATAGTAAGTAGGTAGGTAAATTAAGCACTTAGTGATAAATGAACAGAATAACCTAATAAAACCGTGTTTACCTGCATAAAAAACAAAATAAAGGACGGGTTAAGCACTCCATCATGCCCAAGTTGGCTAAAGTATTTACATTAGTACCATAAATTTGTAAGAAGTGGAGAATAGCGACACGCACCGCTCCCTTCCTGCGGAATAATTAATGGGTCTACGAAATATTTTGAATGTCTAAACACCTCTTGCATTTGATGACGGGCAAAGTTGGCGCCGAGTTTGCTGTGAACTCGATTATGAAATAAATACTACAAGATCCTGGCAGTCTTATGATCTTCCCTCATTCTAAGTAGGAGTTTAAATTAACTGGTGTATTTACCTATTTAAATAAATGGTGGAATTTGTGTATAATTTGTTTTGTTTTGTTTGAATATTTTAGGTTTCTGACTTAAGAGTTAATTATAACAATTAACTTTTATTATTGGAGTTCTTATTATAAAGTTATTTTTCTTATATAGAATAGGTACTTACAGAGATTTGGAGCACGGTTCATTTCGTAATCATCAAAGACGTAGAGAACAAAAGTTTAAGTACTCGAAAATTCGATTTCAATACGAAGCAAGACTTACGGTAGAATTCATAGAAGTTGTAGGGGCACCCCCAGGGAATCATTCAGTCGCTGAATGTCAAATTCTCAAACAAATAGAGGTTAAATTCCACACTCAGCGACTGAATGATCCCCTTAGGGTGGTCCTACAACGTCTATGAAAACCACTGTTAAACAGCCGTTAGTAATCAATGCTTTTCAGTTCTAAGTTCAATGAAACTCAATACCCCATCTTTTATTCATTTTATAACATTTAACTAAATACTTTGTCATCTTCTTTTAGTACATTCAGTAAAAGGATTCTGACAATAAGATACAGCGAGACAGAGAGCACCTATTTCCTTAAGCCCCCATTCGCACGAGAGATTTTTAACAGACGTTAAAAAAGCGTTCAAATATAGTATTAGTTTAATGAAGTTCTATTTCCAACGTCCAAATTTTGAAAATGCAACATTGCTCGAAAAAAGACTTACATCCTCACAAACTTGGACAAAATATTGAAAAAAAAAAACACGTAATTGAAATTTTGTTACAATAATGCATGGTGTCTGCAAAAATGACGATATGTTAACTCTCAGTTAAGTGAACAGTACTTGCGTTTTTTTGGAGAAATAAACCGAAATCTCGTCGTGTTTCAAACGAACGCTTTTCAAACGTCCGTTAAAAAAACTCCCGTGCGAATGGCTGCTAATTCAGAGAAAATACGAGTTGCTGCGAACGCTTGACCTATTTCATTTAATTTGACAACGCCGTCTGTTGCATCCTCTGATTAACTTCTCGTTTCAAATGAATTTCCCTTTGTCAATCAAATTATCTTTGTGTTTGTTTTAATATGGATTAATTGCTCGGATTTCTATTTCTTGTTGCTGTTATTAATATTATTGTAGTGACTTATTTATTTTGATATTATCTACGATGAATCCTATTTCATAATGGATCACATACAAATGTATCTATTTTGTCGGCCTCCGTAGCGCAGTGGTATGCGCGGTGTATTTACAAAACGGAGGTCCTGGGTTCGATCCCCGGCTGGGCAGATTGAGATTTTCTTAATTGGTCCATGTCTGGCTGGTGGGAGGCCTCGGCCGTGGCTAGTTACCACCCTACCGGCAAAGACGTACCGTCAAGCTATTTAGCGTTATTAAACGAAATTGGAACCTCATAAGATAACCTTTCTTATGTTAAGTGGAAAACACTGCAGACCATACAAGGAAAACGTCTTGCAATGGGCTGTGTTCTCAACCTGAGGTAACCTTGCCTTACTTTACCTTATCAGCCGATAGACGTCCACGTCATAGGCCTCTTGCATGGACCTCCAAGCACAACGGTCTTGAGCCGCCAGCATCCAGCGGCTCCCTGCAAACCGCTTGATATCCTCAGTCCACCAGTGGAGGGGTCGATCAACACTGCGCTTTCCGGTGAGGTGTCGCCATTCCACTCACTCCGCCTTAGGTACTCAACGTCCATCGGCTCTTCGAACTATGTGGCCTGCCCGCTTCAGCTTTGCGAATCGTTAAGCTATGTCAGTGACTTTGGTTCGTCTGCGGATCTCCTCATTCCTGAGTCGATCACGCAGAGAAACTCCAAGCATAGCTCGCTCCATCGCACGCTGAGTGACTTTGAGCCAACCTGAGGTATAAGATCTTTATTATCTCTCTCTCTCTTTGAGATTTTAATGTTTCTGAGAGATGCATAAATCAGAAGAAAATTAATTTCGCGGCAAAAATATCAGTATGAAATTTTAAATTCCGAACACTTTAGCTATTGGTCAATAAAATGTCAACCGCAAGAAGACGGAGTTTTAGTCTGATGTTCAGATGGCCTGGAGATATGCGCCGTGCTCTAGGCGCCGGTTACTTACAACTTCCCCCTACTTTACTAACTCGCTAGCTGGAATTGACAGTTTAAACTTTAAAACATGCCGTGATAACTTGATTTTAAGTTAAGAAATTTCAATTTATATCAAAAACTAGCGGACGACTGCGACTTCTTCCGCGTGAAATTTAGTTAATCACAAATTCCTCGGGAACCACGGATTTTTCCGGGATGAGAAAAGTAGCTTATGTTTTAATCCAGAGTATAATCTGTGTCTATTCCAAATTTCAGCCAAATCGGTTCATTAGTTGTGGCGTTGAAAAGTAACAAACATCCATACAAACTTTTGCGTTTACAATATTAGTAGTAGAATTCCTTCCAGAGTACAACGGTGGACATCTATAAGCTGTAAATATATCTACCAGCTTTATCACATGGCTAATGATCATGCTACCGAAAAAAACGTGCCACTAACAGTGGAATTCATAGACGTTGAAGCGTACCCCCAGGGGATCATTCAGCCGCTGAGTGTCAAATTCTCGAACAAATAATTTTAAGGTTAAATTCGACACTCAGCGGCTGAATAATCCTCTGGGGGTGCCCCTACGTCGTCTATGAATTCCACTGTAAGAGCTCCGGTGCAAAGTAATCTCTACTGATTAAATACAATCAACAATTAAGTTAGCGTGCTAACAATCTTTGAATCAGTTAACATCAGGGGAGATCGGGGACTTTTAAACTGGTATTTAATTTAAAAAAAATAAACAGAATAATTTTATTCTCGCTAAACAAAAACTTTGATGTAAAAGTAAAAGCTATTAATAAAAGCTTTCAAAACACTCCATAATGGCTGGCAATCGGAACGAGTGAAAAATACGTTTGGTGTATGGCTAGAGGGCTGATAGCGAAATTGATGCGTAATGTTATCTATCCGAAACGAGGCTAACTTCAACATTCATCAATCATGAAACCATTTGTTAGCAAAATTTACCCAAACTTTAATAACTCTTTAAATTTAAAAAAGGTAGCTGTCACGGATTGAATTTATTTCCAAACATACTCTATGTTTGAAAATAGAATTGAATTGAAGACAAATGAAAGCCGGTAATCTATGCGTAATGTTATATATCCGAAACGAGGCTAACTTCAGCATTCATCAATCATGAAACCATTTGTTAGGCAAAATTTACCCAAACTTTAATAACTCTTTAAATTAAAAAAAAATTGCTGTCACGGATTGAATTTATTTCCAAACATACTCTATGTTTGAAAATAGAATTGAATTGAAAACAAATGAAAGCCGGTAATCTATGCGTAATGTTATCTATCCGAAACGAGGCTAACTTCAACATTCATCAATCATGAAACCATTTGTTAGCAAAATTTACCCAAACTTTAATGACTCTTTAAATTTTTAAATAAGGTTGCTGTCACTGATAGATTTTACATAAGTAGATCATGTTTGAAAATTAATTGAAATAAAGAGAAATGAGAGCCCGTAATTTAAATGTATTTAATACATTTTTTTAAATATCATAAGTAATAAGTATGTAAAAAAAGGTGAACTTGAAAATCTCTAGCTAGCTAGCACGTCCAACATTCCAGTCATCCAAAGAGCCCAGAATAGAATATTGAGAACAATTGCTAATGCGCTCTGATACTCACGCAATACTGAAATACACCAATACTTAGAAATACCAACGATTCAGGAGGAGATAAAGAAGCACAAAATGCAACATCAGACACGCTTGTTGACACATCCAAACCCACTAGCTTGTGGGCTGTTGACTGCTGATAGAGTCGAAAGGTTAAAGCGGACAGACGTGCTCGACTCAATGCAGACTTGAGGACCGTGGTGGCCAGTTCTGCCAACGCCATGTTTTCCTATCACTAATCGGCTTATAGTCTGTCAACTGATCGCAGATTAAACCTACACAAAAAAAAAACTTGAAAATCTCATTTATGTGTTACTACAACTGTCACTATAACAACGTCAATTTCATACTTAACCTGTATGAAATTGACGTTGTTGTTGTTCTGTTATGAAACAAAATGTTAATAGAATACAACTGAAATGATCTATCGCTTCATCGTATTACACAGTCCATTTGAAAGGGCGGAAGAGCCGTAATTAATCGAAACTCATTACCGTTGACTTCATTCTTTCCCGATTATCATTTGTTTTATCCTGAGAAGGGCCTGGAAAAATACATTACGCGAGCCTCTAGCATTTGTCTTCGTCGCCTTCGCGGCCGACGTTAATTAATATGGAATACCCTTTGGGCTTCCGGCTGTTTGCCGTTACTTGATTTATGTCTTTATTTCCATTTTTTTTTAATTTTTGAAGCATTTCTTAGTAATTAGGAAGTACTGATTTAAACAATTGTGTTTTAATAACTACGCCAATATCTTTAATTTAAGGAGTTATTTAGGTATGTAGTCTTTATTAATCGATTTCAGTTTTGGCTACAGGGTGTTAACCATTATTTTATTTGGAGTTGTATATTCTCACGGATTCGATAGATGGTATCTTGTCCGGCTTCTTGACTTGTTGACTAAAAGTTTTAATGCATCAGTATATTCAAAAAAAAATTTGAAAATTTGAAAAAAATTTGAAATTACAATTTGACTAATGAAATAGATTAAGTTCATTAGTAATTGTGTTTTAATAAAATAATTCCTAGCTATTTGTACACGGGCACAGAAAGAAATGTACAAGACACGGGCCAGTTTTTACGCTATTCTACCTGACCTGTATTAGCAAACGTACAAGTCAGTTTCAGTATAACCTTTAGGAAGTTCCTTAATCGGCTGGGACAGATGAATAATTCGAAATAGACTGCATTGTGAGACATGCAGCGTGTCCAATTCAGTGGAGACTGTCTGTCTCGTGTGAATTTACTTGGATGCCTTTATAGTACTGTGCGTATTATATTATGTTCATTGAATTGTATTAGGATATAAATCAATCAGATTTGTAGGCAAATTGCTTAGATGCGTAATAACTAGAAAATCAATCACTATCCTTCTTCTTCTTTATCGTTACACTCTTGACAGAGTGGTCGTGGTCGTCATTTGGGTGTGGTGGCAAGCCTCACTATCCATCGCCATTCCTCCCGTAGTGTGGCTCTCCTAGCACACTCGTGGAGCGATCCATGGAGAACGGTTTTTACTTGGTCAGTCCAGCGCATTGGTGACCTGCCACGTGCTCTTGTGCCCTCTACATTTCCTTGCACCACAAGTCTCTCTATGGACGTGTCATCTCTTCGTGTGATATGACCAAAGAAAGTCAGTATGCGACATTGGACTATGGAAGAAAGACGCTGTTTGATGCCCAGTTCTTGGGTATTGAAATGTTGGATCGGAACTGTGTCCAGGATATGCCAAGCATTCTTCTTCAGCACCACATTTCTAGAGAGATTCACTATCCTAACATGCGGTTAGATACATATTCAGTCTAGTTGGTTTGGCTATAAAAAATTAATAACATCTTGGTAAAAATGGCGATATTAAGGAAATTCGCGTGACGTCATCCTCATCCATCACTCAAGGGCTTGGCTGTAACTATCGCACTTTAGAATAATGTTACTTTAGACTGATCGGTTGCAGCGTTCTAATTTTGTACATCAATGTTAAAGTGCTCTAATAAATTGTGTTAAAAGTAGGTCAAAAGTTTTGTTTTATATATTTTAGTTTTTACGCTAAAATAGGCTAACGATAAACGAAAATGCATCCTACGGTGAAAGTTGTTAACATAGAAAGTATATCTTCACACTTGACTTGAAGGTGCAGAGAAAACAAGGTTTGCAGGGAATTTCATTGGTACCTAAATCGTTAAAATGACCTTGAAGTTTAATTATTTATTATAATGGGATGTTAAATATACCTTTAGAATCATTTCGTAAGAACATGAAATGTGTACAAAAATAATATTTACCTATAAAGGTACGAATAACTAAATTTACATAAAGAATTTGGAAAATCGCCGATGAGCGATATTATACTGAAACAAAGTTTTATTATAAGAAAAATGTTGTAATGTTGGAATTACGGTAGAATTAACAATAAATATCATAAAATGTATTCGAATTTATGATAAATATAGTCAAAAGTTATGTCCAGTGTATAAGGTAAGATATTCATAGATTTGCAGAAATAAGAACGTAGCTAGAAGTGCCATACAAACATTTTCATTGTCTCCAATTGATAATTTTTGAAAATTCCAATCCAAAAAAACCAAGTCGTATAATTAAAGTTAATTACTAAAATATATTAGTCTACAAATATTTCTTAAATTAAATTAACGTATTTAGTTTATGCGTTGCTTTTATTATAACCTTTATTTTTGCTTGAAGGGATTCCGAACAATATCTGCTCATGATATACCTTGTAACACTAATAATATTAGATACTATAGCATTCAAAAATAGCATAATCTTTGTTCTTTATTATTTTGTGGTCAAAATGGTGAAAATGACAATTTAAATGTGGTTGTGCTCGTTGCGTACATCTGTTGACAATACATCAAATCACGTATTTGTGGTAGCGTCATTCCGGTTCTAGAAAATACTGCAAACCTATTTGACTTATAACAAGTGCGCGTTATTTGGTGTAAAACGTTAGGCAATTTTAAATAAATAGTTATTTAGAGCTCGTTTACCGAAACACCATTGTTACCCATTGCTGGACATGGGCCTCTTGTATGGACTTCTAAACACCACGGTCTCTAGTTTTTATTAGCTGCTAACATTAACCAGCTCTAATGCGCTTGATATTATCGATCCACCTGCTAGTAAAGGAGGGTCGACCAACACTACGTTTTTCGGGGTTGTCATTCTAGCCCATTAGGACACCAACGTCCATCGATTTTCCGAACTATGTGCCTTGCATTGGTCGGTCACAATCCAACGAGTCGTAAAGCTGAAATGCCACAATTGACTCATTGAGTTACGGAAACGTAATATGCAAAAATAATAACTAATCAACTGCTATTGATTATTATACTATTGAGTTCAGTCTGTTTAAACCTATTAAGATTATCTCCCTTCCAAAACTACAATCTAAATTGCTAGTAGTAAAGAGTTTACGCATAATAAAGGGGACATGGAAAATATATTTCCAAAAATTATCCATCCAGTCATTGATCTACATCTTTGTTATGTAAACGGTTGCGAAGTTTCAACTACTACTAGATCGTGTTTTAGACGGCACACCCTTTGAATGTCCCGAAGACATTTTGCTTCTTAGTCTACCAGTGTTACTGCTAACTTTCTCGGATAGTGCAATTGGCAGTTTAAAATACTTGATGCAATTCAGTAACTTTATTTCTACAAGTATAGTACGAATATCTTCAGAATAGAATGGAGAATTTAGTACTGTAGGTGCTTCGTCATAGTGGAAATGTGAAATTTTTACTAAAGTCCTTTAAAACCGAAAGTAAAGGTTATCTAGCTTAATGTATAAATTTCACACAAATCCGTTCAACTGTTCTTACGAGCCGAGTATAGGCGCAAAATATTACTGTAGATATTTTACTTAAGTTCTAACATTTAAACTTCGCACAGTATTGTATGGTATAAAAGTCGATATATTTTCTTAATCAGATAAGTGATCAATAAAGCTGAGTTCTAAATAAAGGCATTTATTATTCCCCCACAACATTCCGCTATTGCAGAACAAAATGTATGATTTACATTTAAATATCTCTCGTATAATCAGTTTAGGAAGGGGAGGTTGATTTATGCCTCGTGTGATAAGCTATCATGATGTTAGAACTACCTATCTTCCAGTAAGTACTTAAAAACACATAGAAGAAATGCCGGTTTCCTTCATATTTTTTTCTAAGAAGGTCTATATTAGGTATATTTTTATAGTAATGACGTATCACGTATGGTATGGTATATGTTATTTGATTATGAAACACGCCTAAAACTCACGTGATACAATGTCGGAGTATGCTCGACTACTTTCGAACCCATACGGAGCCCTTAGTTATAATCTTTAAGATCATTATTATCATTATTACGTGAACCAAGTCACTTACAAAAAATGTATGTTAAATTAAATATTTAACTAAAAATCTTTCGATCCTAAAATATTTATGTATAATTGCAGAAATCTTTACTAATATTATAAAGAGGAAAGATTTGTTTGTTTGTTTGCATTGAATAGGCACTGAAACTACTGAACCGATTTAAAAAAATCTTTCAAAGTTGGGAAACCCCACCATCCCCTAGTGCTGTAATGCTATATTTTATCCCCGTTTTCCTACAGGGTGAATCCGCGCGGCGTCTGCTAGTTCCGTATAAGCCCACATTCGCACGAGCGTTTTTTAATGGGCGTTTTTTATTCCCAACACCCAAAATTGAAAATGCAACACAGCTCGAAAAAAACGTCGCGTTTTTAAAACGCTGACTTGTGAACATACACTTGGGAATGCATATATTGTTATATTTGTACGCTTTTTAACGCCTGTTAAAAAGCGCTTCTGCGAATGGGGGCTAAAGCTAGTTAAAACTTTACTCTACTCGGACCGATATTGTCAACTTCTTCATATTTATCAGTAGGTATATTCTGTGTATCAACCAATTTCATCAACCATAATAAAAAGAAAGATTATTCTGAAATTTGCGCATTCAACAACTTTACCTTCAGCAAAAGTTGAAATGCGGTGTCATTTATAAAAGCTCGGAAACATTATACGAGTATCAGTTAATGGCGCGCAATCCGAGTGCGTGAAAAATACTTTTTACGCCTCCCCGGAGGTCTTGATAGCGAAATTAATGCGTAATGTTATCAATACGGGATGGGACGAGCTCTAATATTCATCAATCACAGAGCCGCTGAACTCGTTACCAAGTTTCAAACAAATGCCAATGGGTCTTTTCATCTGGTACATTACCCACTCACCTCATTTTGTTTTTCAACGTAACTTGACGTAGGATGGAGACGTTGAGTTTTAGTGTCTACTAGCAGACCCGATCAAGCTTCGCTTTGACTTATGTGCGCTTGTTCCCTACCCCTACCGTACCCCTACCCTACAAATGCTCCATACAAACTTCCACCCTCCATTTTAGGGAAATCGGGGGTTACAAAGAGTAGCCTATGTGACTCACATCCTGTCAACTATCTCTACTTAAAAAACACGTCAATGCGTCGCTCCGTTTTGTTTTGAAAGACAGACAACCAAACAGACAGATAGACAGACACACACACTTTCACATTTATAATATTAGAGTATGGATGAATGAGTATATCTACACCTTTAAAGAACACTGACGTCCCTACTACACTATAAACTTTTATACTCATAATAACTAGGAACTTTTATTTAAATAATAGAGATATCACTTGAACGGGCGGTTCAAGAGCACCCTAAGTGTTATCAAAGTATTATTTCTAATAAATATCTGTTCAGACCTTTTGGAAGTTTATAGCTGGTGATTAAAGTGGCTTAAGTCAGAGTAAAGATATATGTATACTTAAGTTATCTTCGTTAGTCAAAAACTCAGACCAATTATAGAAGGACCTGTATCGCACTCATAGTCACGAACAAAATTGTCTGTCATTTTCTGAGGAAATCGAGCTTAGATTTGGTATATATTTTGTACTAAACTAGAAGTTTTTGCCCGTTTTTTACACCATTCAACTACACAGAAAGGTATTTTTACAAAGCTCTTTAACCGACTATCACGATTACAACTATTTACATCGATACTATAGAGACGGTTTTTATAATCGCATTAGATCGTTGATCATATACTTTGACAGAAAAGTAACGTCAAGCGAGGCAGGTCCTATACAATAATTGGTCTGAGGTCAAAAATGATAGAAGTGTGATTCTTATTGGCGTTCGTTAGTATAACACACTATTTTCGAAAATTAGTTAGTAAACATGTCATAAATTAAATTTCAAAGTGGAATGGGAATAAAACCTCTCATTCAATATGTTTTTGCGAAGTTTTTAGATCATTCACTCGCGCTTCAAAGGAGATTTCCATCAGCTTTTGTAAAACTATCACTAAAGTTTAGTGCTGATTTTTTTCATAAAATCCTGCAGTACCTGTCATAGAACGAGGGCCTGCGGTAGCCAGACAAACCTCATTTTATATAAAGGCTGAAAACTAGTCCTTGCTTTTTTATTCTTTACAAGTTAGCCCTTGACTACAATCTCACCTGATGGTAAGTGAAAATGGAATTTAAGATGAAAGCGGGCTAACTTGTTGGACACTTGTTAAGGATGAAAATTAATTCTATTCGACGTCGATTCGGGAACGCTAAACCGCTTGGCGGTACGTCTTTGCCGGTAGGGTGGTAACTAGTCTTCGGCCGAAGCGTCCCACCAGCCAAGATCCTCCTATAAGCATGTTTCTACCATTGGTAAGTAGGGTGACCAATTATGGAGTTTGAACCGCGGGAGCTTCGGAAGTTATCGGATTCAAAGGATCCAGATCCCCAATTATCCAAATATAAAATGTATTTTTTATATTTTCTAAGTAACATCACGAGGAATCATCTCGTATTTCACCAGACCATTAGATTAGCACGTGGCAACCTTTAACCTTCTGCTAGAGACTTTAAACGGTGTTTTTCGAAACGTTGCTGCGAAGCGACTGGAGACATTATTTCTCATCAAATCAGCCGATGGATGCCCACTACAAGACATATGCCTTTTGTAGGGATTTTTAAACATGATAATACTGAGTCGCCTGTATCCAGCAAATCCATGCGACTCGCTTGATGTCATCAGTCCACCTGGTGGGGGGTCAACTAACATTAGCATAATTTCTCATATTATGAAAACGAGCTACATTATAGAGTTGAACAACTTTAAAGCATTTCAGAAATCAATTAAATCCTACATCCTCACAAACTTGGACAAAATATTGAAAAAACCATGTAATTTTGTTACAGCAATGGATGCTGTCTGCAATAATTATGATTCGTTAAATCTAATTTAAGTGAATAGTACGTTCTTTTTGAAGAAATAAAATCTTTAAAACTTATCTGGCTATCGCAGACTCTTGTTCCATCATAAAGGTTTACGACATCACATTTGTTCAAGATATAAATAAACGTTAGTATCAATCTATGATTTACTGTTCAAGACAAAAACTTGTCTAGACTGTGCTTTACATACAAGAAAATAATGAAAGTCCCTAACGACTAGACGATAAAAAATAATATGGTTTTAAACTTCATAAAGTTGAAACTACAGTAATAGTTTCGTTATTTAAAAAAAATATACTTTTTATTCAAATAAACTCACCATGTAGAAATGCAAATAATAATTTAATTAAATAAGAAATTTTCCATCTTTATAGATATTATAAGTTTCATAAAACTTTTTAAAAACAATTTCTTGAGTCAATACTGACAAGAAACTTTTCCAAAATTAAGCTTGTGAATTAAGTTTGGAAAAAATGATAGTCTTACATGTTTGTCTATGAAGAAAAAACGTGTTATCAATTAGTTACACTAAAAAAACACATTTTGACTTAATCGATGCATTCGTTTAGTGTGGTTTAGCATAAACACCAATAAATACCAAAAGAAAACTTCTGTCTTCAAAAATAGTAAAATTCTATATTAAAAAAATTGTGTAAGAATTACTTCAAACTACTTTTTGGAGACGTATGCAAAATATGAGTTTCTAGTTCTAATAATACTAACTAATACGTATTTTGTTGGCCTATTTTTTGTTCAATTTCTATCCTCTTCTACTCTTATTTTCGTTCGTTAATTAATTATTTTATGTAAAACGTAGTTTTGACGGCCTCCGTGGCGCAGTGGTATGCGCGGTGGATTTACAAAACGGAGGTCCTGGGTTCGATCCCCGGCTGGGCAGATTGAGATTTTCTTAATTGGTCCAGGTCTGGCTGGTGGGAGGCTTCGGCCGTGGCTAGTTACCACCCTACCGGCAAAGACGTACCGCCAAGCGATTTAGCGTTCCGCTACGATGCCGTGTAGAAACCGAAAGGGGTGTGGATTTTCATCCTCCTCGTTAACCCGCTTCCATTTTAGACTGCATCATCACTTACCATCAGGTGAGATTGTAGTCAAGGGCTAACTTTTAAAGAAAATAAAAAAGTTCACCGACCTGGGATACCTATCAATAAAAAAGTTCAGCTAATACTACTATTTAAATATCTCAGGTCAGTTAAATATCTTACCGTGTGAAAATATAATTAGATGAGGAAAAGGAAAATACCCGTCAAACTCTGAAACAGGAAGTCAATTCCTATTCCGGGAATGCAACAGCCGGCGGTGTCAATTTAAACGGGTCAGGCTCTCGACGCTTCTTGCAGTTGTTCTGAATCAAATAAGCAAATACCTACTTATTTTGTCAACTCGCTTTGTTATTTCTAAAGCCCATAATAACATGGGCAGCATAAAAGAGTATAAGAGCTTAAAATATATATTTACTTCTGCAAGGAAAAATAAACTTTATGTTACACTAGCGGACGCCCGCGACTTCGTCCGCGTGAAACTCGATGTAAATTTTCAACTACCAATACCCCTGCTCTACCCCTACCCTACGTTGAAATTTTCCCTGAATTTTCTTTGCTATAAACCTCACGGAGCCCGAGACCTTTCCAACGAATGCAAAACTGGAGTTATAGCGTCAGGAAGGAAAACCCGACTTATTTTTATATAGTAGATTACAATAAATTATTTTATCTAATCTCGTGTCATAATATTTCAATTATGAAATTAAAAAATATAATTTAATGGCATTGATTATAAGTACTAAGAAGGACGTTCAGGTCTCAAATATTAACTACTGTAGTACGACGTTAGGATTACGTATTGGTTAATAATTCAATGAATTAAGTTTTTATTAGAATTTGAGCTTATTTCGAATGAAAATTTGATCGTTTTGTTTATTTGCATGCAAGAAAGTTCCGGACCAACTTTGCTTGTCATTAAACGATAGGTGTTTTCAAGTTCAGTCAATATCTTACTAATATCACAGAAAACATCTGAACTCTAAAGATATAGTATGGATGTATGTTTGTTATTCTTTAACGCCGCTACTTCTGAAGCGATTTGGCTGAAATTTGGAATGATAATAGATTTTACCCTGTAGAAACTGAAAAGGGGTGTGGATTTTATTCCTCCTCCTAACAAGTTAGACCACTTTCATCTTATTCTGCATCATCACTTACCATCAGGTGAGATTTCAGTCAAGGGCTATCTTGTAAAGATTTAAAAAAAAACTTACCTAAAATACAAAAAAAAATACAGTGAATAAGCCTAATACGTTATCTAAATTAATTTAGTCAATACAAGAAGTCATAAAAAGTTTAAGTCAATACAAGAAGTCATAAAAGGTTTCACCCGCGTGGTTCCCGTTCCCGTAGGGTAGCCTATAGCCTTCCTCGTTAAATGGGCTATCTAACACTAAAAGAATTTTTCAAATCGGACCTGATATTAGTGCGTTCAATCAAACAAACGAACAAACTCTTCAGCTTTATTATATTAGTATAAATAAGTAATAAAAGCTTCATATTGTGTAAGTACGGAAAGCCATACTCAAATGTATTAGGTAGTCGTACATATCAAAGTACCTGAACAGCTTGAAGGCTAAGTAAATTCGCACTGGACAGACAGGCTCTAGCGAATTGAGCATGCAAGTCGCACAATGTGGCCCATTTCAATGATTATTCAACCATCCAAAGCAGCTTATGCGTCGTACTAAATTTCCTTGGCCATCAGTGACCGACTTGGTCGAGTGGTCTGAATCGTCCATAATACATGGCATTAAAGCTGCTACATATACATGAGCTTTGTATCTGTAGTCTGTACTTAAGGCAAAGATTTATTACTTTTTAATTTCTTCTTTGTCATCTTTGTTTTAGACGAAAATACCCCTCTGGTGCAGTTGGTAGTTCTGTAGTACTCAACAGAGCTGCAAGCTAGGGGTCAGTTTAGGATTTTATATTTTTTAAATTGGCTATATCTGGTATGGTGGCAGGCATCGGCCTACTTATTTTTATATAGATTCATTATCAACCCATTCACTGCTGAGGTCGAGCCTCCTCTCAGAATGAGAGAGGTTATGCCACTAGTCCACCACGTTGGCCCAATGCGGATTGGCAGACTTGACACACGTAGATAATTAAGAAAATTCTCTGGTATGCAGGTTTCTTTACGATGTTTTCCTTCACCGTTAGAGACACGTGATATATAATTTCTTAAAATGCACACAACTGAAAAGTTGAAGGTGCATGCCCCGGACCGGATTCGAACCCACACCTTACGAAATCGGAGGCAGAGGTCATATCCACTGGGCTATCACGGCTCTTATATAGATTACCTACTTATATACCACAATCACTACAACACCACTACACCACCGGCGCCCGCATCGACGTTCGCGTAAAATTCTTTTTTTTCGCATTTATACCCGTCCACATCAGTTGGATGGTTTCAAAATCTATAACGGACATAGAAACAATTGTTTTAAAGCTTTAAATTTAAATTGCAAGAATGTAGACTATTAGGTATGTGCATTATAAATACAATAAATTGAAACAAGTTTTATTGCATTATGATTTTGCAACGATTCATAATTATATTAATTTAAAAGTAACATTTTAAAATTTAATAACAAATTAATAATGATTGATTTGTCTACAAAACTCGCTTTTAACAACAAAATACAGACTGGACTGTTTAGTAATAAATTATTAATTACTTATGTATTTTTATTTAAGTGATAACTTCATATGGGATGTTAAACCGCTTCGTAACGTAACGCGTTACGGCGCGACTCTGTCGGGCTTCCCTTTCCTTCACTCATACGGCAGCAGGCTTAAGTTTTTTTTTTGCGTCCCGAGACGCACACATTTTCAATAAACTACAATTATATCTTATTGCAAAATCATTATCATCATCATCATCATCATCACATCAACCGATGGATTGCTGGAAATAGGCCTCTTGTAATTTGTTCCAACACTATTTCAGTTCTTGAGCCGCTTTCATCCACCGGCTCCCTGCTGCTCACTTGATGAAATAGGTGAGCATCGGTTCACCTATAACAAAATAAAAAAAAAATGCCTGATTTTACATTAAACAATGACTTACGTGTAAAATTGTAATACAAAGAAGAATCACAAACAAAAAAAATGTGCATAGACGACTTTGTATTATTTTGCATGTGTCGGTTTTACTCGTATTTTTCTCGTTCCCGTAGAATTACGGGGATAAAATATAGCCTTTGTTGATGGGTGAAAATGTGGCTTTCTAATGGTGTAAGTAATTTAAAAATCGATTCAGTAGATTTTGGATTAGATCGTAAAATACAAAAAAATCAAATCTACTTTTTAATAACATTTATTTTAGCTAGATAACGATCAAAAGTACAAAAGCATACTTTGAAAAGAGAAACATGGAAAAAAATCTGGAATTAACGCTTTTAAAACAACGGCTCCACTTAAGCTTAAAATTGGGTTGAAATATTAACATTTTTTTACATTCTCAACATGTGAACAGCCACTTGACAAAGATAACAATTGAAATGAAATGCACGTTAAGCAAAAGACCGTAAAAGCCTATCCATGTTGTATTTCTCACTGTATTTTTAAGTAGCCGCAAACTCGGCGACATCGACATTCCCACATGGACGGGAAACGCCATTTGTTTTTCCTAGTCCACGTCGTTAATTTCCTAATTACACTTTCAGAATAAAGCCGTTTTTATTGTGTCCCATCTTTCTTTTTTTTTCTGTCGTTAAAGGTGTGATTTTGTTGGACGGTAAAATTATCTTTAACGATATCGCTCTATGTGATTTTTGCTTTTAGAAATATTAAGGCGATATCATCAGCAACATTTAAAAAACGTGTGAGATGAATATGGATCTTCCAATTTGTGGGTGTGTTGTAATAATTAAGAAATACTTATTATTTCTGTGTGTACGTATTATGTTTGAATACTTTCATTGGTTAATTTAACCCTTGATTCATAATGTTCTCTTATATCCCTGCATAATGTTAGGTCGAAATTACCCCCTTTGAGTATTAATTTATTTTATGGATTAAAGGTTTTACACTAGTCTGAGAAATAAAATAAAAATCGTTACGTCTGTAGGTACAAAACCTATAACACACGCTAGGCTTACTTTGGTGTAACATAGCTAGGTCAGTGTGTATTGTCACTTAATACATATTTATATTTAAATTTCATGAAGAAGAATTATATGATTACTTTATAGCTCGTCCCGAGACTCAAATGTATGACCTCGTAATTCCAAGTCGCATAGGCTATTGACCACTGTCATTATCATCATTATTAACAGTCGATGGACATCCACTGCTGGATATAGGCCTCTTGCTCGGATTTCCTAATAAAACGATCTCGAGGCGGATTGCAAGGAGCCGCTGGTTGCTGGTGGGTCGAGACCGTTTACCACTGTAGTGGTATAATAACTGTAGTAATAGAATGAGTTGTAGTAGTATAATAGTTTTATTTTTATTTTATTTATTTATTTTATTTATTTAGAAAGGAAAACTTACAGCTAAATACAAAGATAATAAAAGTAACAAAAGTTGTAGTAATGTAATGAATACGTCAGTAATAAAGCATACGTTGTTTAGCTTTGTCGTTTTTCATTTAAACCATCGCCTGGAGCTGTATTCAAAAACTAATTGTACATTGAATTTAGTTACGGAAAGTGGGCTTCTGTATTTATAACTTTTTTATCCATTTTCTAGATTTAAGTACAAGAGATGTATAAAATCCGAAAGGCATAATTTTAAAGTAAATAAATATTGTGGTTGTTATTACTTATTGCTAAAGAAAACAATGCCTCCGTAAGTTGCTTATTAAACTTGCACTGAAGTAACCTATTTTAAACAGAGTTCAACGTTTGATCTTACTTGTTGCCACTTACGGCTAGTTTCTTCATCGCAAGTAACAGTCAAAGTAACGTCATAAATCAAAAGTGACGGTCTTATTCACTGAAAAATAAAGTCTTCTTTACTACTTACTACTTTTACTGTTACTTTAGCTTTACATGAAGAAACTGGCTGTTAATGTTTCAAATTGTATGCTCTTACAAACAATTATCCTTTTAATTAGGTGCCTATTCAATATTCATAGAAAAAACTTAGTTACTTTAAAATTTTTGCGCAATGAAATACACCCTTAACTTTCGTTCCATGCGAAAGATTAATGGAAGAAAAAACACGATGTACAAATTTGCATACCATTTTCCCCGTCTCCTACCGAAATTAGCCCTAGTTGTGCATTCACGGCTTTGTTTAAATTAGGAGAATTTCGTGATTTGGCCGTAATATTCAGTTTTTAAATTCATTTTTTACATTCGTTTCGGAAAATTACGGAAGAATTATAAGTTTGGAGTTGGTTTTATATTTGAAGTTTAGATAGAAAAAGTGATTTTGTAAGAACTTGGTGTTTTTTCATTACTTGGCGGTACTACCAAGTGACATATTAAAAGGTTCCTCAGCGACTCTGCATGAGACTATCAGTGATCTGGGTAGTTTGCTGAGCGAGCGAGCTGGATAGAGTTACACATTACAGGATCTACACTGAAGGCGCCACGCAAAATGGCCAATCATCTGTTCATGTGCGCAAAAGGCCTTGGAGAAAGAAGAAAGAAAGAAGAAGAAGAACCAAGCATGCTGTTTTGAATAACAAGTGAACCCTTGACTGCTATCTCACCTGATGTTGACGATACAATCTGAAGCGGGCTAATCTGGAAGAGGTATTTTTACTCATATCTCTGACGATTTTAACTCGGCATCGCACCGGAACGCTAAATAGCTTTGCGGTACATCTTTGCCGGTAGACTGGCAACTAGCCACGGCAGAAGCCTACCACCAGACCAGACCTGAGCCAATTTGGAGAATAAAAAATCCTAAACTAACCCTAGCTGGGAATCGAACCCAGTACCTGTTGAGAACCACAGCTCTAACAACTGCGCCAGAGAGTTCGTCGTCATGCTTTTTCTATTTTTTTATTAGTGAACGTCCGCGACTTCATCCGCGTGTTATTAAGTCTTTCACAAATCCCGCGGAACCATTGATTTTTCCGGAATCAAAAGTAGTCTATGTATTAATCTAAAGTAAGATCTATTTCCATTCCAAATGTCAGCCAAATCGCTTCAATAGCCGCCTTACGGTGCGGCTATTGAAGCGATTATTGGAGGAACAAATATACACACTTAAACATAAACTTTCGCCTTTAAAACATTAGTGTGATTTTAATTATTATCGATTTATTTAAGGCAATGAACGTTGTTTTCTTTGACATTATCAATTTTGGATATCTATTTCAAATTACTATGATAGTTATTACGGTTCGCCGCCATTAGGCCGTATGATGAATTGGGTTCTCACAAACTGCGGTGTGTTGATATTGATCCACTTTAACCTTATCATGATTGTAACGAAGTTGACCGAGCATAATCTAACTATAAACAGAGCTGGGTTTAATGTGTGTCCGATATTTGGAACTTATTTTGGTAGATACATTATCAACTCGTCCATACCCGGCATCGACTTGTAGATTGAGAATAATTCAAGTTTAAGTTAGTAAGAAGATCTCTGTCTATTTAATCATAAATTAGCTTCACTTGTAACTTGAAAATCTTGGAATCCTAGTTTGACTCTTCCCGGTCTTCGATTAGGATGAAATTTTACACACGCTCTGAGTTTTGATGACAATACATGACTAGCTAAGAAACGTCATTACAAATACAATATGGCAGCTTTCTCAAGATGGTGGACTGGCTGTTTGAAATCCACCCCCAATATATATATATATGGATATCAAATGAAAGGGTTTGCTGTCAGGAATACAAAATAATAGTCACGTGACTTAAATCCAATATGGCGGACTCCAAGATGGCGGACAGGCTATTTGAAATGCACCCCCATGATATAGGTATCAAGCGTGTTTTTTAGTTTTTTTATACTATTCATTTTATTTACAAATAAATAACCGGCAAAGACGTACCGCCAAGCGATTTAGCGTTCCGGTACGATGCCGTGTAGAAACCGAAAGGAGTGTGGATTTTCATCCTCCTCCTAACAAGTTAGCCCGCTTCCATCTTAGTTTGCATCATCACTTACCATCAGGTGAGATTGTAGTCAAGGGCTAACTTGTAAAGAATAAAAAAAATAATATTAACTAATAAATGATTTTCAGTTTACAATTTTCACAGGTACCTACTTACGTACCTACTACAACGTACTAGGTTGATAAGCGTGTGAATTTTCAAAACCTAAAACACGTTGATGATGTATTAGTTTTTAGCTAATTATGCGAGGACATTTCTTTTACAAATCTTCATTATTTGTAAGTATATGCATACGACATCAGTTATTGTATCGAAGAGATTAAATTAAAAGATTTAGTGGCGTGTAATGTAATAACGTTGGACAAGATTCTCATGATATTTCTACAATAACAGTACTTTATAGATTTTTATATTGTTGCCCAGTACCCCGTATCCACATGCAGAGCCGTGATAGCCTAGTGGATATGACCTCTGCCTCCGATTCCGGGGGGTGTGGGTTCGAATCCGATCCAGGACATACACCTCCATCTATTCAGTTGTGTGCATTTTAAGAAAATCTATATAAAATTTATTAATTATGAGATTAAATTAAAAGATTTAGTGGCGTGTAATGTAATAACGTTGGACAAGATTCTCATGATATTTCTACAATAACAGTACTTTATAGATTTTTATATTGTTGCCCAGTACCCCGTATCCACATGCAGAGCCGTGATAGCCTAGTGGATATGACCTCTGCCTCCGATTCCGGGGGGTGTGGGTTCGAATCCGATCCAGGGCATACACCTCCATCTATTCAGTTGTGTGCATTTTAAGAAAATCTATATAAAATTTATTAATTATGTATTTATTATAATATTATATATGTAATTATGTATTGAAACAATGGTATAATATTTTTTATTAGGTCTATAGTTTAACTCATTTTAGTTCTTTTTGGTTATTTATTATTAAGTTTATTTTACAGTTTAATGTCATTGTAGGTATTAGTTTAGATTATAAGGTTGTGTTGGCTGTGTCCGTGGCGTTACCCAATCTGTGGTTCCAACTGAAAATCAGCGCTACAGCGCCTGAGCTGGGGCCATTTTCTGGGTTATGCCACACATCGCAGGGTATTGTTCTGGATGTCATGGTGTACTGGAGATATTGTGATGTGTGGCATAATTTCGAAATAAACGCATTTTTCTTTCTTTCTCTCTTTCAAAATACAAATCACGTGACTCAACGGTGAAGGAAAACATCGTGAGGAAACCTGCATACCAGAGACTTTTCTTAATTTTCTGCGAGTGCCAATCCGCATTGGGCCAGCGTGGTGGTCTATTGGCCTAAGCCTTCTCATTCTGAGAGGAGACTCGATGGGTTGATAACTAACCTACATGCACCGAGAGAATGCCTTCGTGAAACTAATTGTACATAATTAATTTAATGACTTAACATTTGTCAAATGCTCAGTTTAGAATGTGATATGTCTGGGTTTTTAAAGAAAGGAAATACCCGAGTTTGTTTCGAATTTTTTAATGGAAAAAATTAGGATTTGAGGCTAGATCACTTTATAGTGCTTAGAAATAATATAAAATGTCACTAAAACGAATTTATTGAATGAAACAAGTTTTTGTTACGGTATTAGCGGGTGTGGCTTAAACGAAATGCGGAAATTATTTAATTTTAAAGGACATGTCCCAATTTTGTATGGGGGCTGGGCAACTGTATTGTCTTTGTTTAATTTGTAGAAAAGGGAGCGAAATAAATATTTATCTAATTAATGCGGGTTATAAAAATTCTAAAAGTTATTCTAAACAGCAATTTATATCTTCTATCTGTAAAAAGATCGACCTGCTTGTCGATGACATGTCCTTTAGTCTCTGTGGAATTATATTTTAACAATGTTTAATTTAACCTTAATTTAATGCTTTGTATCTGAACCATGTTTTCATCATACGGATTTAGCTCATACTTGACCACAATGTAATGCGGAAAATACTTGATTTCCAAATTTGGTTTATTTGGTATTATTTTATGGGGTGAAATTAAAATTTAATAATGTTTTATGTAATCTTAATTTAATGTTTGTTAGGGAACTACGTTTTTTATTTACGGATTCAGTTCACACTCAGCCCCTCTTGATGAGTACAGTTTACCAACAAACTAATTAAAAATGAGGGTATAAATCACTGCTTATTGCACACCTAATAATAATTATAATAAAGTTGTTATTAAATTAATGAAAATAAATTTGATTAATTAGAACAATTAGGTATGTTTAATATATTTTATATTTTATAAATAAATAATACATAATTTAAAATAAATAAGTTATGAAATGACATGCGTTTTCTACCTTCATTTCTAATTTATTTGTTGGTAAACAGAATTCATCAAGATCGGCTGGTAAGTAAAGATGATGGGTTGAGAAACGCGTTTGCCTAGTAGGTGCCTGTTTTGTTTCTCTTTTTTCGAAGACGCAATTAAACATACCATGTTTTATATATTTTTTTCTCTCGATCTGCTAGTTTTGTGAAAACAAACATCCATATCATCGTTAATGTCAATCATTAACATAGGAATGCAGATGATGACAAAATTTTTGCAAGGCCAATCGGATTCTGCTTGATATTAATACTTAATTAATTACACGATTAATATCGGATTAAAATCAGCCAAGATCAAAGCGTGTCAGATTACATACTAGAGTGTTATGATCACTTATCTGCGTCAAAGAATATTAACGCAGACAAGTCATGTCTTTCCATCAATATGTTATTTCTTTACAAAAAAAAGTTAATTTATTTATTAATTTCCGAGGAAATTAAAAGGGTTGAAAGTATTCGACGTTTTGTAAGTTCAAATCAAATAAAAAATCATTTATTTCAAGTAGACTCAGTTTACAAGCACTTGGGAGAATGTTGTCGGAGAAAATGTTCGGCTATAAAACAGAAATGTTCTGACGGAATATTGCCAGGCTGCCAGGCATGGAAAAATGACTCGAGCAATGTTAACAAGTCTTAAAGGACATCCTTAACCCTATACCCTAACGTCGGTCATAAGTCCGAGACTTCGCTCAAGGTTATTCTCTGCCACTCGAGGGATTATTAGTAACTTTCTTGGTGGGAATTGTTATACCCGATAGGCTTTCATTCATTAATTGTGTTTTGCCCTTTAAGTCCGCTTCTGATAGCAACTAATTTGCGGCAATATTATGTGATATAGAAAAGATAAATAAATAAAATAAAAATAAAAAAGCCTTTTATTTCTTCTTTTTAACATTTTACAATTAATCAGGTGCAAGTATTTTAATGTTAAAAGTAAGTTATAATTTTAAAGTGTTTATTTCTTTTCCTTTTATTTATAAGAAGAAGAATCGGTGAAGGCCTCCTCCAGGTGCTGCCATTTTGATCGGTCTTTTGCCTTCAGTAGCCAGTTTTTGCCGCTGAAATTCATGATGTCGTCGACCTACCGATAACGTGGTCTACCTCTGCCTCGTAATCCTTTAGGCCCCGGCCATTTCGTTATTCTGACAGTCCAGCGGTTATCTGTGAGTCGAGCGAAAAGTTCGGCCAATTTCCATTTGGCTTCAAGTGTGAAAAGAAAACATGTAATTAAACTGATAAGCTTATTAACTATATAGCCTACTGATTAACTAAAGTTGGACAAATTTAAGCATTAAGAACTTACCACCTAACTTAACTGTATTACCTAATTTAACTTGTTTGTCACACACTTGTACTAGTGAATCAATCAATATTATTATTATTAAATACTAAACTGTACCAACAAGACAACTTAAAAGCGAAGGAATATTAGCATTTCTAAGTATCTGAGATAAATATCTAAGCGGGTGTCAGAGGAAGTTATCGATACAGTCCGTAACTTGAAACTGGTTTAAGTCCAGTGGGAAATTTGCAATCTTGGCCTCCTAACAAAGTTTTCAACTAAAATCCTATTGTGTTTTGTGTCATGGGAAACTGCGAACACTTGATTAGACCAAAGCCACAAGCAAGGAAAGTTGTTCATTATTTATTGCTGTTTTATATAGTTCGTACCAGTTCTACTTTAAGCGTTAGGTACTTTGAGCTCAAAGTATCTAAGCGACATGTCAATGTAATAGTAATGTTTTTGAATGATAAAATATATTATGGTCTACCATGGAATAAGTGCCTGTCATAGCCAGATCTTCGTCATATTATTTTTGAAAGTGTATCAATCCATACTCTTAAAGAAACCATAGAGTTAGACAACTATGGAATTTAGGTTATTGTAGCTTTAGTAGATACTATAAAGCATGCATCAAAAATATAGACTAAGTTCTACAAGTATAAAGCTCAATTTTTGATTTTTTTTTTCAGGATAATTTAGAAAATCTTGTCATGAAAACCATCCACAAATGTTCTTAAATATAAGGTTTGAACCTAACAAGACACCATAGTCAAAATTTCATAGTTAAACACATTTCCCTTATGGTAGCAACAATGCATGACAATATTTACATTGTAGTCCTCAGGCTTTGTCATATTAAAAAAAATAAGTTTATCTGCTGAATAGTGACTATTCACTATTTTGGTATTTTTTATCAACCTATTAAAAAAATCATCAAATCTATTGAGAAATGTCATCTACCTGCTGTATGATATCCACCCCTTTAAAATCCTTGTATCCACCATTAGGCACTGGATGACATTTGTTACTAGCATACTAGCATAGCCCCTGGATGCTGGCGACTCGAGGCCGTTGTGCTTGGAGGCCCATGCAAGAGGCCTATGTCCAGCAGTGGACGTCTATCGGCCGATGAGGTAACTAGCATACGTCAAAGATAGTAAGTTAGCCTGCTGATTTTGTAGATAATAATAAATTGTGGTAGCTGGTGGTGACTGCGAGAGAAAATATTTAGGTGATCCTGTTATTCATACTTGAATAAGTTATACAACTTTATATAGTTCATTAGCTTTCTTAGAAAATATTCCAAAGGCTCCGTGAAAAGTTTATTACGTCGAACAAAGAACTGCGCGAGCGGATAAGGAGTTATAATAAATGAAAATAAATTTATTTTTATAAGAGCTTGTCAGATAAATAAGTTGTGAATACAAAGCACTTACTCACTGAAGGTTTTATACGAATTTGTCCTGTTATCAGTAACGCCGGAATTTCTCAAGGCTTGCATTTCACGCTAAGAGTTTGTAATGAGCTTTATTAAGTGAACTTATTTGAATATTACAGTGTTATCCTGTTTGATTAATAATAATACACGATCTTTTAACATGGAGGCAATTGCTTATACATGTTTTAACATTTCATTAAAAATGTTAAACCACTTATAATTTGTTGGTTACATGAAAATGCGTAATTTATTCAGAACTTGGAGATGACTAATACGGGCTACAGACCTTCAGTTCTAACAACGCTGTTTTAACTGTACAAGTGTACAGTTTTATCTAAAATTAAATAAAATAAAATAAGGCAGAACGTTTGTTGGGCTAGCCAGTTATGTTATTAAAGCGTTGAAATTAAATAACCCTTTCATTATTCGAATAATTACTTTACCGATAAGCTGTCACAGTTAATTGATAACCAATTTGGCTAAATTGAAATTTATTAATTTTGCGAGACAATTTATCACGAGATTATCTAAACCTAAGATAAAATCATCAATCTTTCCTAAAAGCCAATTTTATTGAACATTAGGATGAATGATAAAGTTACTCGTAAATTGACAAGGCGTGATCATATATATTGATTAATATGAATGAGGCGTTAGTGCAATGCTTTTTTTTAAAGAATTAACTACGAAAAAAATATTACAAAATGTTGATAGATAGTTATTGTTGTGTTGTTTTGAGTGGATTACGTATAGACTGAGAGTTAGTCAGAAATGAGGAGATCCGCAAGTCACCGACAAAGCTCAACGAGTCGCGAATCTAAATGGTAATGTGCGGGGCACAAAGTTCAAAGAGCCGATGGACATTGGGGTCCCAAATGACGACCCCGCACTAGAAAGCGCAGTGTTAGTCGACCCGCCACCAGGTGGACTGACGACATTAAGCGAGATGCAGGGATTCGCTGGATGCATGCGACTCTGAATCGTGATGTTTTGTAGTCCCTACAAAAGGCCTATGGCCTGCAGTGGCTGACATGATGATGATGATGATGATGATGATGATGAGAGTCATCGAAAAGGTGAATGTAATACTCTATACACGACCATTCCATATAGTTACTATAATAATGCATCATTATTCCAACTAGCTTTCTGAATAATATTCGTAATATCATTGGTATTTGTTAGGTAAAATTGCGTCCAAAATTAAACAGTCTCTCGACAACTCATATGCGGGGGAACGAATGAGATTGAACGAAAATACTGCGCATTCGAATACGTTTACAATTCGCTCGGGAATTTTTCACGTTCCCCGATATATGAAACTCGTATTTCTAGATCGTCTTAAACAAATTGAAACTCTCAAAACGATTCGTTTCAGATTGCCTCATACACTGCGACCCACATTTCATACGGAAGATACCTTCATTTATTTAATGTTGTCGTGTATGTATAACGATAACCTTTATCATATTTTTGATGAAATGTTGCTTTTTTTTTTCTTTTTAATTTACAATAGAATCTAAAAGCTGAAAAACGATTTTTGGTATACGAGTAGGTAAATTTATTAATTTATTAAATTATTAAACACATTTTAATTTTACAAAAAACATTTTTACGTTTTTACAAAGTACAGGTTCTTAGAAATTCAAAAGACTAAGCTACTGTTACACATGCTCATTTCAAGCACGAAAGCATGCTACTATTGAGCAGTTGCTACTTATTAGCATGGTGTATCGCAACATTGCTAATTATGAGTATGCTTATTTAGAGCTTGATTAAGAATCAACAGTCGTGCGATTTTTCAGCATGCTACTTGCTGCGCGGGTGGAAGGTGGCGTGCTTTTAGCGCGTCTGAACAGGTTTGCTTATTGAGTATGCTAGTCGATCAGCATTGCTATTCTGTATTCTCTTCACCTTCATCTCTCCCTGTCTAACATGATATTATAGGCAGAAAGCGATAGATAAAAATTAGCATGTGTAATTGAAATGTTTGCTTTGAGCATGCTTATTCAGGAGCATACTTAAAAATAGCATGTTTATTGCTAGCATATGTAAACTGATGATAAGCATGCTCGTATGGAGCATACATAATAGCACGTTTTAGTATGCTATTTTAGAGCATGTGTAAAAGTATCTTTAACTGATGATAAGCCAGGGTTCAGTTATACCTATCAGAAATCATGACTCCTTTCGGATGTAGTCGTACCTATATTTTAATTACTGCTTATATCTTTATCTATATAAACATTTAATTTACATGTTCTTTTCTGTTTGTCATAATATACTTAAGTTGTAAGACGATGGGTGGACGTGTATATTTTTTCAATACTTCGCTTTACCAACTTAAATTTTATATTATATTATAATTTCAGTAAACTGGTTATATTACGTTAAATTAATTATTAATAGTGGTCTAAAAATATTTTGTTTTTAACGTATACACTCGATTATACAAAAATTCAACCAAAAACATGTATAATTTATTGATAGCAAATGTTAAAAATGCTCATCAAATTTAATTATTACGGGCATATCAAGGTAATAAAACCAAAATTAGATAAAGAGTTAGCCAATATACAAAATACGGTATTCTATTAGAATAAAAACCATTTCAAACAAGTAAATTAACTAATTATAATCACTAGACTAGACTAAAAACACTCTATGGCAGTCTATGGAAATGTGACGGCAATATAATTTACATAAGGTAGCTACAGTTTACTTAACACTGTTGTTTAATATGCTAAACGCTTTGGAGTTAACAGCATGTATTACCAGTATCTACACTATCTATCAATTAATAGAACTGTATATATTAGCACAAAATATAATATAATATTACAAGTAAATATAGCTTCACGAATTTGAGTATAACAAATAATATATTGAAAGAAAACTTTCACTTAAAGCTTTTTATAACATGAATAGTTTAAAAAACTAAAACAACACGCTTGATACCTATCCATATCATGGGGGTGCATTTCAAACGTGCGGACGTCCAAGATGGAGGACAGGCTGTCCTCCATCTTGGACGTCCGCCATATTGAATTTAAGCCACGTGTCTATTTTTTTCGTATTTCTGACAGCAAACTCTTTTATTTGATATCCATATCATGGGGGTGAATTTCAAACAGCCAGTCCGCCATCTTGAGGAGGCCGACATATTGGATTTGTAATAACGTTTCTTAGCTGGTCATGTATTGTGATAAGAACTCAGAGCATGTTTTTAATTTTCATGATCATTGTCTATTTACAAACCGTTGAGACAACAATCATAACATTAACTAATTTATATCATTATAAAGCATAATCACACGAAGCACAATCATTCTTAGACTTAACAATGAAATTGGACGAAAGAGTATATTTGTTCTTCAGTTGCATTGCGGTGACTGAAGCGTTTTGATTAGATATAGATATAGAAATAGATTTTTCACTACTCTTGCTCAAAAACACTGTCATATTACCACTCCACAGCGGGGCTAAACAAGCATATTAGCCTCTAGGGGCTAAAGTAATTTTGTTTTTTTAATTTTTGTCTGTTGCGAGTACTATAAAACGGAGGAGGTTTTATTCGAAAATAGAATCATTATAGGTAAGGCACTGATTGTTTTGAAAAATAAATAAAAAACTTTAAATTGGAATGTAATGCAGCGTTCTTGTCTGTGGAATGCGTTTATTTTTTTTATTTAATTTTTATTGAGTTGCGAATAGAGCGAGATTTGAAGACATGGGACATCCTTTACGGTGTGCCTTTGCCTCTTTCTCATGTGAAAAAAATAAAATTAAAAAGCGAGAATTTAAAAAACAATTGGCGTGAATTGATTTTTTTCAGAAATTTATTGTCAATTTGTGACCGTAACTTACATATTTTTCAACAATAATTGTTATTATTGTCTTCATCTAGTGAGAATGGTGATCCTAATTTGGAGATGGATGAAATTTTCAATCTGTTACCATCAAAGTCGAGACGCATTTACTTAAATAGGTACTTACCTACGAAAAATTTTATAAGTGGAGAAAACAACAACGAATGGTTTCACTTAAGAAAGGAGTTTTTTAAACTATTATCTCCCACGTTTATCTTACATACTTATTATTCATCTTCACAGTAGTCGGAAATTATGTTACTGGGTAAAAGAATCTCCCTTAATATCCAAAATTGTAGACTTTGTACATTTAATTTTCAATTAAAATAAATTATTGAATATTGTACTAAACTATTTTATTTTCTCGCAATCGTAGTGAAAAGCAGAGTGTAACACGTGGGGCTAAATCCATTATAAATTCAGTTTCTATTTAGGCGGCCCTCGCCTTCGTCTCGGGCCCTAAAAATACCTCTTATATAATGGGTCTTTTTAGCCCCTTGTATAACAATCTACTATTATCTAAACATAGTCTACTTTTCATCCCGGAAAAATCCATAGTTCCTGCGGGATTTGTGAAAAACATCGAAGTCGCGGGCGTCCGCTAGTTATAAATTAAATTTAGCATATAAAAATTCACTTATTGAAAGTTCTCCAAGTTACGCCTGCTTCTATTAATAAAATAATCTTAAAATATCAGTTATAAATAATTATATCGATAACAATAATTTAAACGCTAAACGCAAACTAGTCGCTTGGACGTAATTATATCAGCTAACCAAAACTAACCAAAACTTACCTGATTTAATTTCAAGTACTTTATAGACTATTTGCAAAGACAAATCTGTCTATTTAATGTAAGTTTACCCACCAGTCGCAAACACTTTGTTACATCATATAACAGTAAATAGGAAGCCTTAATTTATGTGGTTGTCCAACTCGACTAGTTGACCGATGCATAAACTATTTCCCGGTCTCACCTCACGTGTAAGAGCGGGGGCACACGATGTTTTGCGGCTGCGGTGCGGCGCCAGAGTGGTGTCGCTGCGTTGTCTTACATAGAAATATCTGAGGCATGTCGCACGATGCGCTCAGGACTTGCAACCACCGAGACGAAGTAGGGAGGGGTGAATGCGTTGCGATGTCGGAGTGGCAAGTTGTTTATGCGTCAAAACATTACTTTATTATAACACTAGTGGGCGCCCGCGACTTCATCCGCGTGGAATTTAGTTTTTCACAAATTCCTCGGGAACCATGGATTTTTCCGGGATAAAAAGTAGCCTATGTGTTAATCCATGCTATAATATATCTCAATACCAAATTTCAGCTAATTCGGTTTAGTAGTCGAGGCGTCAAAGAGTAACAAACATTCATATCATTAAAATCATCAGTTTTCGCAAATCTCGGGAAACCATAGATTTTTTCGGGATAAAAAATAGCCTATGTATTTATTTCCATTCCAAATTAGCCAAAGCGCTTAAGTAGTAGCGGCGTTAAATAGTAACAAACATTCATATCATTAAAATCATCAGTTTTCGCAAATCTCGGGAAACCATAGATTTTTTCGGGATAAAAAGTAGCCTATGTATACATTTCCATTCCAAATTAGCCAAATCGCTTAAGTAGTAGCGGCGTGAAATAGTAACAAACATCCAAACATTCATCCACACATTCATACAAACTTTCGCGTTTATTATATTAGTAGGAATGTCCAATGCTGCTACAGCATTGCTGCAACATAAAAACGTTGCGGCGCCGCACCGCTCGTGTGCCCGATGATGCGGTGAAATCTTTGCGATGCGGCGCCGCAAGGCATCATGTGCCCTCACTCTAACAGGCTTTATGATGATGACTTTATAAATAATAAACGCTAATTAGATATTCATAGTGTTGTGTCTGCATCATAGCGTCAACTAATATGAATGCTTGGTCGGTTGGTCCCATCTCTAATTACAAGTGTAATAGAAACCCGTCTATATCGTGTTTACAAATTAAGCTATTAATATTATATTATTTATGTAGAACTAGTGGACGTCAACGATTTTGTCTAATGAATAGGTAAACATAACGTGATGAATTTTTGATGATGAATACAATAACTAACGTTAAAATACAAAACACGGTTAAAAATAACTATGAATTTTATCGGAATAAAAAGTAGTCTATGTTCTGTTTTAATTGTTTCTATATACCTAACTGTACCTATACCAAAATTCATCCAAATCGGGTTAGTGGTTTATCTGTTAAAGGTTAGTTATTGATTTTAAATTACTATCATCGATCAGCGATCATAGGACAGCCTGGCCTGACAGATCTACTTATTTTCGCATTTATAATACTATACTTCAGCTCTGCTAGATGTGTACTGTTTACCAACAAACAGAATATAAAAATAAGGGCAGGAATCACAAACAAATTACAAATTAAGGCAAAAAATGTAAGTCATTTCATACCTAATAATAATTGTAATTGACTTGTACTTATATATTAATGAAAATAACTTTAATTAATAAGCTTAGAACAATTAGATAGTTAATATATTTTGAATAACATTTTAAAGACAAACAATACATAATTAAAAATAAATAAGCTGTTATGAAATGACATACATTTTTTGCCTTAATTTGTAATTTGTTTGTTGGTTAACAGTACACATCGAGTATGGCTGTAGCCATTTGAACAAGTTTATCTGAAAAATTTATAACCCGTCTTCAAATGTATGAAATGAAATCTTATTGAAATAAATTATTTTACCCAAATAATTACATTGGTTTCTGCGATACACACATCTAAATAAACAGGAATTGCTCACTGTGGCAACGTACGTTATGGGCATCTCTTAATGTTCATTATGTTATATTTAGAACGAAAACCAGTTTTATGAATATTTATTTGGAGCTCTTTGTCTTTCGCGTCCTTGCGGTTATGAAATAAAGGTCACATTCTGCCAATTTAACGATCATAATCATAACATATTGCTCATTTTGTAACAACATGTCATGAAGACCTAGGTCATGAAGACCTAGGTTCTAGTCCGAGGTTATAAAAGAATAACAAAACTTTTTTTTTTTAATAACTGGTAGCAACCTGTAGCTGAAAAAGATGTTAAGCCGCAACTTGAAAGCTTAGTTAAGTAATAGGCATAGTATGTCACTGTCGTAAACATTTTTCTGATGATGAATCATACAACCATATTAAAATGTGGATAAATAATGTAAAAATAACTATTGATTAAGAATACGTTGAAAAATTATGAAATTCATCAAGCATTTACATGCTTGACGAATATAATACAGGAGCATAATTTCTGACTGAATTAGTGATTTTTTTTTTAATTTTTATTGTCCCTTTTGTTAGGTAACTGAAAATAAATAAAACTAGCGCAATTTTTTTTTTATTTCATCATTATAATATTAACATTATTTGATATAATAATAACTTTTAATAGTTAAACGAAAAGTATTCCGGTTAAATCAATATTATTATTATTTAAAAACAATTGAAATTATATTATGTATTTCAAATCCACAGAAATATTATAAAATATTATAATATCACTACTCTTTAATCACAAATTGTGGCGTTATTATTAAATTTTATCATTATATCGCCAATAAATTTGATTAAAAACATTAATTAACCGCACACAGTGATGTATAATTGATGAATCCTAAATTGTACTCGCGTAACGAACGTGTATAAATGAAATCAATTAGGCGTACAATTTTGCATTTCGTCGACGGGTCCCTAAAATAATTGCTGTCCCGCTATAGGGCAAAGACCATGTAAACCTCGGACACATAGTTGCGTTCTCAATTGCGTTGAAGATTGCGTTATGCGACATACTAAATATGAAACTGCAATTCAAACATTGAAATGTTTGTATATGGCTGTCCTGTTACAAATTAAAATGTAAAATAATGTAAGCCCCGAAATTTTAAATGCATTAACACTTGCGTTAAAGGTTGTCATGTACAGTATCAAATAGAAGATTGCGTTTCAATCTTTTGGCTTTTTTATGCTCCCGTTACCTTTTAAAATAATGTAAGCTTCGAAATATTACATGCGTTATGTATTGCGATAGGTATCAATCATAGAACAGCGTTTTAGACGAATGCGTTAAATTGGCTGTACTGCGGCAGTGTAAAACCACGCAAATCTACACTATCACACTGATGCATTTACGTTTAAAGTTGCGTTCTGTGTCTCAACAGTAATTAGACCTATAGACTAAAAAACCTGATACTCTAAGAATTTTTGAAGCTTGAAAATGGTGTGAAAATAGCGTAAAAATAGTGTGTTTTGACTCGTCAAGAAGATAAATATCGTAAAATTTAACGCAAATTAAACTCAGGAGTGTGCCCTATGCTTAACATTGTATATTTTTACTACAGGGTGATTGGCCCCTTCTTCGAGCCGTAAACCGGGATTAAACTGGACCAGGAAGTTGGTCAACGGAATAATTGTAGTGCAAAGGATAAATGTATTTTTCTCAGTTTTCATTCAACTTAATGTTATAGAGTTCTGTGAAAAACTGAATTTAGAAAATAAAAAATTGATAGTAACAACTATATCAACCCATTTATCTGCTGAGATCGAGTCTCTACTCGGAATGAGAGAGATTAGGTTAAATAGTCCACCACGCTGGCCCAATGCGGATTGGCAGACTTCACACACACAGATAATTAAGAAAATTTTCAGGTATGCAGGTTTCCTCACGACGTTTTTCCTTCACCGTTTGAGACACGTGATATATATATTTTTTAATGCACATAACTGTAGAGGTGCATGCCCCGGACCGAATTCGAACCTACGCCCTCCGGAGTCGGAGGCAGGAGTCAAATCCACATGGCTATCACGGCTCCCACACAGCATCACATTGCTTGGTAATTTAAAATTAAAGTATTTAAAAAGTAAAGTAATACTTTTAAAAGTATACGGTGCAAATTAAATTAATTATTAAATTAAAAGTCAAATAAAAAGATAAAGGAAATAAATCTATGATAATTTTGATTATGTTTTTGCTGAGTACATTTTACTGCGAGGATGTTTGTGTTGAATTTAACCCTTCATTATCATTTAAACCCTAATCTTTTGGAAAAACTTTTGTTTTTAATACAATTTTTAGAATAACATTTTATTTTAGGAATCATTCATTGTTTGCGTAAAATATATACGCATTACCAACGTATAACTAACAGCAGACTTTTCTGAATACTACGGATCTCGTGACTTTGAGAAAATATGTGGTTTTCAAACGAATAATATTATGATAATGATAGATTTCAAAACGTGCGTCGCTATTTTAACGACTTCACGCCTATTATTATAATTAAGCTATTATTACATAATTCAACATTCAATTATGTTTGTATGTAAATTTTTTTACACAACTTTTGAGTGACTTTTATATGTATTCAAAATATTTTACTCAAACTGGAGATGTTTTCAAAGTGTTCAAATTGCGTAGTTCTATTCTGTAGGAATTTACGGTATACCTACAGAAAATTGTAAAATTTAACTTTTCGAGAAGAAATTTTGTCTTTGATATTTTCATTTTATTTATTCTTTTATTTTATATAATTATTTCCTTGTCAATAATTACAAACAATAAAGCTTGAAAAAAAAAATTCTTTTGTATTTTAAAAATATATTTTTTTATTAACAAGCTCAGTTTGACGGCTTAGAATATAAATGTATTTGGTTTATTGAAATTAATTATTCATAATTATTTTTTAAATCTAGTATAAATTATATTCCTTGATTTAGTTTTCAAGTAAATCTCCATAAGGTCATTCAACAGGTTGCAACGGAAAATTTTCAGAAACAAAAAATAAAGAACTGGAATCTTGCACGTTTAAGTTTAGATTTCAACTCATCAATTCTGATTTTACGTTGTTCTAAATAGAATATAGTCCTATTAGAGCAGCTAACTATTAGTTTAACTAACTAATAGTTAGCTGTTCTAACAGGATCTTACCAAATTTGGCTAGGCAGGGAGAACAACATGAACAGAGGAGGGGAGGGGAGTGTAACGGAGAGTGCACCTCCAATTTGTCAGTTATGTGAACTGACAACTTGGAGGTGCATGCCCCGAACCGGATTCGAACTTACGCCCTTCGAATCGAAGTCAGAGGTGATATCCACTGGGCTATCACGACTTATAATTATGTTACTAAAGCACTTTTTTTTTTTTTTAAAAATAATATTTTTTTTATTAATTTGGTGTTATTAACTATCACAACTTTAACTAACAAATACTAAGTTAGATCGCGTCAAGTGCGAACGAGTGACCCGAAAAAATAATTTATTATCTGTTTTGTCAAGTAGAGTCCCAAGGTATAAAATAAATAAAACTGTCACGCATAAGACCATAAAAACAAATAACACTAAAATCACACTTTTGTAACAAATATTTTTGATCAACGTTTATCTAAAAACAACATCGCATCAGTTTACATAGAAAATCGTTAAAGGATGCCAAAGGAATTTGCGGAATCTCGCTCATTATGGAACGACCTTGCCATGCTCTGATTATAATAGATCACCGAATTATAATGAAATCTTCGCAATAAACCAAACCTGCTTGGACAGGACATCTGGACAGCCGTAATGTGGTTTTTTATTGAATTTATTGCTGTCGCCAACCACGCCTGGCGTCAGTAAGTCATCGGTTTGGTTTTTTCAATCAACCTCATAAATATATTATTGACAATAATTTAAATTTGATATACTTCTCGGACATTCTGAGTACCTGAGTTGATGTATTAATTTATTGTTGGTCATAATCTATACAAATGTATTACAATAAAAAACAGTTTTTTTAGATATTATGTAATGGGCTTGACCACGTATTCACCATAATATGGTAAATATATATGTGGCATAAGGTGGAATGCGCTTGCCTAAAATTGCCTATTGGGTGGCCGTGGCTAGTTACCACCCTTTCGACAAAGACGTACCGCCAAGCGATTTAGCGTTCCAGTACGATGTCGTGTAGAAACGGAAAGGAAAAAAGTTTTATCTGACGTCAATCTGGCGCTGCAGGCATTTGAAATTACTTATTCGTCAGTGGCTGACATTAATGTTGCCCGGGATGCAAGAATAAGGAAGCACAGATTTCGGGAAAGAGTACCCTAGCCGTGCGTATGAGAAACGCTTTTAAGAGTTCTAGGGATGTCAATGATATAGGGATGGAGCGCGATAACAAAATGACAGCGATACGAGCTCCAATAGCTCCTGAGCACATTATCTGTCATTATAATAAAACTGTAAAGGCGGATTTACATTTGTCTGACGTGACGTGACATGACGCATCAGAACAGAGTCGGTATCATACATTTTGTATGGCAACGTTACACTTATGTGTTGTGACATGTCGTGATGGCTTCAGATGATTCCCATACAAAATGTATTAAACCGATTCTGTTCTGATGCGTCACAACACGACACGTCAGACAAATGTAAATGCGGCTTTAGTAATTCAAAATATTACTTTTGTAACTCGTAATTCTATGATTTTTAAACCGAAATGAAAAATCATTTATTTATTTGATTCCTAGAAACGACCTTGAACAAATAATTAGGTTTACTAATAGTAGGTTAAATAATACATTTTGACAGTCATCGTAAATCGCGAAATTCTCTATTTTGCGGGTTTACTTTTTATCTTCTTAGTTATGTTTTTACTTATTCCAAAACTAAATGGATAACAAAATATACGATGGTTATAAAAGTAAGAGCTCATTGACAGAATAACCTCAATAATTTTCAATATAGAAAGAAAATTAATTAATTACGGTTAAATTTATATGAACCCAAACATAGATGATTGTAAATAAGAATTTGATGTCCGAAATAGATAACTTGTTTGACATTTTTTTCTCACCAATATAAAATGTATAAGTTTATTCTAGAAGCAGTCTGATCAATTCATTTATTTTTAGGGTTCTGTATCACAATAGGGAAAAACGACAAGATCGCCGTTGTTGTCTTTCTTCTTTCTGAGGAATGCATAGAGGTTTTGACTTGAAATTTAAACCATAATATACTCAGGTCCATACCATCCATCCAACCATAATATATACAGTCAAGCCAAACTCCTTAGGCAAAGTTACAAAAAGGTATGTACGACCATTTATGTCACATATATTTCGACACCCTCAAGGGAATGAAAATTCATAGGATGATTCCCGTTACACCTAGAACTATGAATGTCAAGTAATATCGTCTTGTAATTACTACAAGTACTTATAAAGAAGAATCTAAATAATATTGATATTTGTAACAAAAGTATTTAAAATTTTGGAATGTAAACAAATGGAGACCATTAAAACATGCTTCAATGACAAAACTTTGTTAAAAATCTATGTACCTACCATTATACAAATATTGCAAATGTCAAAAAATTAAAAACTCATATGATAAATTACCTAATTTGTGATAATCTTAAGTAATAAAACAGCAAAAAAATCACTTAGACCTTCTGAACACGGATGCATAATCGCTAATCTGGGCTTAAAATCAGACTTCTGATGTAATAAGTATGTCAGTCGGGTTGAAAATTTTTTGTTTTTACTTAAAAATATTATCACAGCGAACATATAAGATAAATGTGGTTTCATCTATTTTCCTTGGTTTGAAAAGTATTTATGAAACATCCTTTATTTAAAACGGTTTTCTTTATTTTAGCAGCATTTGAAGGTGAACCGATTCGCACGCTAATAGGTAAAAAATAAAATAAAAATAGGTAAAATTTTTTAAAAAATTACTCGAGTGAGTGCGGAACCCTACGGTTTCGCAATTTCACCCACAAAACGTTTATTTAAAATGATAATAATGGTTGGTGGAGTACAAATCTTGTGATTGTTTTCCTTTCAATTTCATTATAACTTTTGTATTTTTAACATACGCCTAAACAACCGATTTGCTGGCTTTAACAACAAAATGTACTTTAAATCTTAATATTTCATAAATAGATCAAAATTAATCTGATAACAACTCTAAAGCGCGCTTAATCGAGACGAAAAAAAATAAATTAATCCCTAATTATTTTCCAAGATTTAATTTTACGACTTTTTCGACGTTTTATCAAATGTAACTGAGCTTCATAGTTCTAAATTATCTGTAAACTAAAAAACGGGCAAAGAAATGTACGACGTGTCGAAACTATTAGTGGTACCTTTTTGAAAACGGAACAGAATAGATTGTTATTTTGTTATTAGAATCAAATAGTTTTCAGTTATGATAATATGTGCATTTTAAGAAATTAAATATCACGTATCTCAAACGGCGAAGGAAAAACATCGTGAGGAAACCTGCATACCTGAGAATTTCCTTAATTATGTGTGTGTGTGAAGTCAGCCTATCCGCATTGAGCCAGCATGGTAGACTATTGGCCTTACCCCTCACATTCTAAGAGGAGACTCGAGCTCAGCAGTGAGCCGAATATGGGTTGATAAATACTAAGGCTTCAGTCTTAATAATTTCTTTGTTTATTAAAAAACTCAGGTCAGGTCAGGCACATAAGGTATGTGGTTTATGGTTCGGTATTATTTAGGTTAACAGTATACCACCGATCTTAAAAAAAACTATAAAACGAGATATTAAGTAAATAGGTATTAAAATTAATGCAGCATCGAGACAGAGTCGAATTAAATGTCTGTTAGTGTCGATTTATCTTTTATAACTTTGATTTTGATGTCTTCTCTTATTTTAACGATTATTCTTCATCCTAATTAGGGGCTAATGTATGTACTTTATACTTTTGTACAGTTTGCAAGTACTTTATTGTATCTAACTTTTAATGAGGAATCTCAACGCGTTTAAAATATGTTTACTGACCAATAAATTAGTAAATGAGATGTGACTTTCTTTATGTTTAAATAATATGTAAGTAATCCTTAAAATAATTGAAAATGAGGTATTATTTGTAAAATTATATAACCTAACCTAATTTAACCTAAATAAATATTTAAAAAAATATGTTTTTTAATTTATGAAAAATTGTAACTATATTTTACTATTATGTAAGACTTTTCACAGATGTGCAAAATGTGAACAGTTCTTCATTGACAAGGCTTGACAAGACAACTGGCAAAGACGTACCGCAAAGCGATTCAGCGTTCCGGTACGATGTCGAAATGGGTGTGGATTTTTATCCTACGCTAACTAACTAGTTAGCCCGCTTGTATCTTAGATTGCATTATCACCGGTGAGATCGACGTCAAGGGCTGACTTGTAAAGAATAATTATAAAAAAAAATATGTATGTTGCCCCGCAGCATACACTATGTACGTCTTAATACTTACGTCTGAAAGTGAAAGATGCGCAGAATTGGATGCGCACAAAAAAATCGTAACGAATAAACTCCATTCGTGCGTCGGAGCTGACAAACACTTTTTGGAGTTTACTCCTTATGAAACAATTTTTCATGTAAAGCTCCCGGTATGAAAAATTAAAATAACTAAACCCCTTTGAAGTAATTAAAATGACAGTAAGATCATATTAACAACCGGACGTTGTTCTAATTGGATATGTCAGACACCAGTAGTTTCAGGCACAGAGAGTTCCGTCTTATAATTACAATAGGGACATCCATTACATACCTACTTAATTATACTAAATTCAATGAATATTACTGAGTTTAATTTTAGGATTAAAAACTCATTTACTGCTATACTGCGGTGGATTTACAAGATGAAGGTCCTGGGTTTCAGCCCCGGTTGGGCCAATTGAGGTTTTCTTAATTGGTCTAGGTTTGGCTGGTGGGAGGCTACGGCCGTGGCGAGTTATCCTACCGGCAACAATGGTACATTGTGCCAGGGAATTTAGCGTTCCGGTACGATGTCGTGTAGAAACCGAAAGGGGTGTGGATTTTTATCTTACTCCTAACTAGTTAGCCCGATTCCATTTTAGATTGCATCATCACTTGCTATCAGTGAGATTGTAGTCAAGGGCTAACTTGTGTGGAATAAATAAAAACAGCGGGCTAGCTTGTCATTGAATAAAAAAATGAAAAAACTGAAAAATAAAATAAACAAACCTAGACACTGGAAAACGCCCATACTTATTACATCAGTATTTACCAGTTGTGGTAATTGAACCCACGGCAATGGCGGCATAAAACCTATTAAAAATCGGATAGCTTGAAAAAATACTGATTATGAAATAAATTAAAATAAATAGTACATTGAAAAAAAGTTATCATATTTTACTGTGACGTGATTACATGAAAATTTAATTTTTTAACAATACGAGTCAAGCCGATGGACGTTGGGGTCCCAAAGTGCTGGAATGGCAACCCCGCACTAGTAAGCGCAGTGTTGGCCGACCCCCCACCAGGTGGACTGACGACATCAAGCGAGTCGCAGGGATTCGCTGGATGCAGGCGGCTCAGTATCGTGATGTTTGGAAGTCCCTACAAAAGGCCTATGTCCTGCAGTGGACGTCCATCGGCTGATATGATGATGATGATGATGATGACGAGTCAAAACGCCTGTCGGCCCAGATGGTCTATATTTCAACTGTTTCATGAAGTCACGTTAACAAATCCTATACAAACGGAACGATTGACAAAAATATTAGTTACAAATTAGTTTGACGTTTAGTTAGTACATCAAGTTACATTGTGACGTCACAAAATAAACGGTTTCCGACGATAGGAAAATTTTAAAAATACATGATTTTTAAATTAAGTTTTATAAGAAATCCTGAACTTATATGAATATTTATGGATATATTTCGGACCCTTATTCTATGTACTACACAAAATTAATATTGTTTATATTAAATTTGATATGATGACTACCCTATTATAACCCACAAACGTCTTTTAACAAATCATAACCATACAGTGCCAGTGCGGCACATTAGAGCACCCGGATGCGGTGCTAATTGGATATGTCACATACGCCAGTGGCTTACCGCCCACATAGTTCTGACTTGCACTTACATTAATTATTAGCGAACCTCGGTGGTATGAATATAATACTGAAACTGCCTAGAGTGCCTGCCTAGCCCAGTGTATATGAACTATGCCTTCGATTCGAAGGACGTAAGGTTCGTATCCAGTTTAGAGGAGGCACTTTCAACTTTATGTGTATTTTAAGAAATTAAATATCACGTGCCTCAAACGATAAAGGAAAAACATCGTGAGAAAACCTGCTTATCTGAGAATTTTAACTGCATAAAAATACGAAAAAAATTGAGCAGATGTATTAATACCTATAGATTCCAAAAATTAAATAATACTAAAACTCGTGAAATGTTACCATTTTTTTCGCCGGGAACGGCGATAGAACGGGAAGGTAAAGTTACAAACTTTTTATACATCCAGGATGTATAATTAGATATTACATAACAATAAAATAAAATAAAGAACAATTATTATTATTGAGGAGTAGGTAGATTATTATAATTATAATTGAATTATGCTTACACATGACATAATTACTGGGATTGTTATAATGCGTTAATACTTATTATTATAGTAAAATCTAGACATTTTATTTCCTATATCTCAAACAGTAGTGCATGTTTATGATATAGTTTTGTTATTTAAATATTTCATTAAAATTACAAACACTTATAGAAACAAATACAATTTTTATCTTCCGCCATAATACAATATTCTATATTTTATAATGTTCTTAAAGCAATTATTATAATGTTTTATATCAACATATTTGACATGTGTTAATTATAATAATATATCATTGTATTTTAGATTGAATCTGAGGATTAAAAAGGTTTCCCAAAATAGAGGTCATCACTTATTATTATTCATAGGTTCTTTTGTGGTTAAAAGTCATTCACTGATAAAATAATTAATTCAGTCTAGATGACTAGATTAGTTCAATAAATTTCGAAGTTAAGTCCATTCATTAGCAAACTGGAGACATCGATGCATTTTTAATTGGCAATGTCAGAGGTTAGTATTATTTCCTATCAGCTGTTTTAATTTCAATAAAATAAAATACGATACTATTAAAATAAATAACCTTTCCGGTTGCAGGGATTTTTTAACCGACTCCAAAATGTTATATTTTTTCCGTTAGTAAAAAAACAAAAAACATTATAAATTCGTCACTTTGGAAAATTATTTTTTTGTTTGAAAGAGTGCACTTCCAGATTGGTTCCATTTAATTTTCATGAAAATCGTTTCAGTAGTTTTGTGTTAAAATCAAAATAAGTGAAATTACGTCTACGGTTCCATTTTTATTTTAAAATAGTAGATTGTTATACAAGGGGCTAAAAAGACCCATTATATACGAGGTATTTTTAGAGCCTGAGACGTAAGTCGAGGGCCGCCTAAATAGAAACCGAGTATATAATGGGTTTAGCCCCGCGTGTTACACTCTGCTTTTCACTACGATTGCGAGAAAATAAAATAGTTTAGTTCAATATTCAATGATTTATTTAATTGAAAATTAAATGTACAAAGTCTACAATTTTGGATATTATGGGAGATACTTTTACCCGGTAACATAATTTCCGACTACTGTGAAGATGGATAACGATTATATGAGGTAAACGTGGGAGATAATAGTTTAAAAAACTCCTTTCGTAAGTGAATCCATTTGTTGTTGTTTTCTTCACTTATTAAATTTTTCGTAGGTAAGTATTCAAGTAAATGCGTCTGGACTTTGATGGTAACAGATTGAAAATTTCATCCATCTCCAAATTAGGATCACCGTTCTCAGTAGATGAAGACACCAATAACAATTAATGTTGAAATATATGAAAGTTACGGTCACAAATTTACAATTATTTTCTGAATTAAATCAAGTGTGTATTATTTGTTTTTTAAATTCTCGCTTTTTAAATTTATTTTTTTCACATGAGAAAAAGGCAAAGGTATTACACCGTAAAGGATGTCCCATGTCTTCAATAAAAATTAAATAAAAGAATGAACGCATTCCACAGACAAGAACGCTGCATTTATTTACAATTTAAAGTTTTTTACTTATTTTCCAAACAATCAGAGCCTTACCTATAATGATTCAATTTTCGAATAAAACCTCCTCCGTTTTATAGTAGGCTAGTACTCGTAACAGACAAGAATTAAAAAAACAAAATTACTTTAGCCCCTAGAGGCTAATACGCTGTGGAGTGGTAATATGACAGTGTTTTTGAGCAAGAGTAGTGAAAAGATTATTTAGTAATGCTCACTATAAATAATTTATGAATAGACATACAGACACCACGCGGTTTCACCCACGTAGTTCCCTTTCCCATAGAAATACGTGGATAAAATATAGCCTATAGCACCCGGGGATAGTGTAGCTTAACACAGTGAAAGAATTTTTAAATTGGTTCAGCAGTTTCGGGGTCCAAAGAAATAAACAAACAATAAAATTTTTTCTCTTTAAAATATTAGTATTAATAATACACTTTATTAAAAAACTACTACTACAACTACTTAATGTTATTTTCTTTATTAGAAAAATTGAGTAACAAACATCGCCACATCATTTCGAAAATCGTAAATGGTAAATTTTAAACGAACTGACGATATTTCAAACGCTTTTGAAAAAGATCTGCTGATATGAAAGCAATTCCAGCGTTTAAGAATTCCCTGGCAGCATTGATTGATGGAGGTGCCAACGACAAATTCTATCCGAAAGACGCATTTCGAGAAATCTTTAGAAGTTTCACTGTGAAATGAGAAGCTATTTCCCTCCGATAAAATGACTGAATTACGACTGTTGACAAACTTATCTGTAACTAGTAGACGCCGCGCGGCTTAACGCGCGTGGTTCCCGTTCCTGTAGGAACACGGGGATAAAATATAGCCTATAGCCTTTCTCGATAAATAGGTTATCTAACATTGAAAGATTTTTTCAAATCGGACCAGTAATTTTTGAGATTAGCGCGTTCGCCTTTCTCGATAAATGGGCTATCTAACATTGAAAGAATTTTTCAAATCGGACCAGTAATTTTTGAGATTAGCGCGTTCAATAAAACCAAAAAAAATCTCTTCAGGTTTATAATATTAGTATAGATTACTAAGCATTGTAAAAACACATAACCAGCACTTGGTGCTTTCCTCTGATAAGGGTACCACCATTTTACTTTATAAAATATTATCACCATTCTAAATCTGTTCATAGTTGTATCAAAAATCGATTTGTGGGTTTATTTGTTTGCTTATTGTTATTACCTATTTCCTGTTGAAATGCTGCATCGATTGTAACGTAGAACTGGGATAATTTGCATACCTACTGGAATATGTACTTAATCCCAGAAATATAAATATTGGAAATTCGAAAGTTCATGACCTTGTTAGATATTACTAAGCTCAATTCATGCTTAAAATACTTACATAATTATTATTCTATTAGTCATAATTTTCACGTATATGTAACATACGAACTTACAAATAAGATCTTGTACACATTGTTCAGAGAGAGATATATATATATAGGTGGATAATGGTCATAATATTACGTTAACTTTGGTAAATGAAAGCTTATTAAAGAATTTTTTATAATGTTAAAATGTAAGCAAGCAAAAGTCATCAACGTAACAATGCATGTAAAGGCTATAAAAAAATAAACCACACTTCCTTTTAAGGAGTTGGTGAAAAATCAGTATAAAAATCATATACATATACCTATTGTCACCGCCATTTCAATTATTATATTAATATCATAAACTCAGTAACCGGTGTGACATATCAAACGAATTAAATGCAGCAGTTAAGATTATAGATAAGTTTAAAAACATACTACTTTATTAATAATTATATTCACACATCATACACTGCGCCCTTCCTGCTTCTTTGTAATGAGATCTTAACCGTATGTTAAGCGATGTTTATGCATAATGTTTCCACATTCCAGTTAAATAGAAATGGATATTCTAATATGCCATGAGTGAGTCATTTTGCCTTGAGTCGTGCGATGCTATGAAAATTAGATTTTCCATTATACTGTATTCTGGGAAAAAGTTTATGTTGTAGATAAAATATTTCACTAATAGATAGGATTTAATATCGATTCTGATTTTCAGAACTGCGTAATGAGTGTCTAGTTGGAGTGGAAAATAAAAATGATATAATAATAATTTTGTAAATTAATGATTGCGTATTGCATGTTTATTTTATTATTAATAATATATTATTTTGTTTTTCTATATTTATCAAGGACTAGCCCATGCCCCGCGGTTTCACCCGCTTAGTACCCTTTTCCTTATGAGTACAGGGATATAATACCTATAGCCTATAAAACTCACAAATAACATAGCTTTCTAGTGGTAAAAGAATTTTTAAAATCGGTTCAGTAGATCCAGAGATTACCCTGTACAACACCACAAACTACTAGAGATGGTCCATCAACCATTCAAAATTGTTACGAAATTGTCTGAGGTGAATTCTTTTTACAGAAACTTTTTTGCCCATAATGTGAACAGTTCAGCTGTGAAAGTTAGGTCAGAAATTATTTTGAAGTTTCACTAACTTGTTGCATTTTTGTCGATATACTTCTTCTAACTTGACAAGTAGGTAATTGGTTCTTTTTTTATTGTGTGCTTAATTTATTAATGTCTATTTAAAGTCACGCAAATCATTGTATTTTATAAATAAAGTTGGTAAATATATCTTTTCCAAAAATCTTATACATTTTATCTTTGGAAATGAAGTCTTTACTGAAAGCTTTGTACAATTGGGCCGAGCGTGTAATGATAATGTACAGCACCCTATACAAGGACTTAATTTCGACTCCGCATTGTCAGGAGGACTTATAAAGGTCTCAACTCAACCCGGATATGGATTCTTTAGATCGTGGGTGTGAATTGTGAGTACAGTGACACAAATAAGGATGAGAAACACATAACAGAGAAGGCATTTTGACACCTACGTGAAAGTGTTACGGCATTTTTTCGCATGCACATTTTGATGTCATTTGCGTATAGCATCACGGGTTTTATGCACTAAAATCATAAATCACGCATTTATTTCGTGAGGCACGGTTTGCTGTGGCCACGGTACGTGCTTATCTGTTATTTGCAGTGGAACGTAGCGCCGACGGTTTTGGTAACATGTTGATAAATATTGGGGGGAGGTTTCCCATCCGTATTGCGAATATATGCTATCCTATGAAGGCTTTGTAAGTATTGCGTAAGCATTATTATATCACTTTATTAAAATGTAGGGCCTAGTTACAGTACAGAAGATTGTCAGCCGCTTTAAACCCCATAATAACGATAACGTTGTTATGGGGTTTAATGATGACACCAAGTAACTCATAAGAGTTACTTGGTGTCATCATCATCATCATCATATCATCCGATGGACGTCCACTGCAGAACATAGGCCTTTGTAGGGATTTCCAACCATCACGATCCTGATGAGGGTCGACCAACACTGCGATTTCTAGTCCAGTGTCGTTATTCCAGCACCTTGAGACCATCCATCGGCTCTTCGAACTATGTGCCCCGCCCATTGCCAATTCAGCTTCGCGACGCGTTTAGCTATGTCAGTGACTTGGTTCTTTTGCGGATCTCCTCTTTTCTGATTCGACCACGCAGAGATACTCCGAGCGTATCTCGTTCCATCGCCTGCTGTGTGACTCAGAGCCTTCTTAAGAGGCCTATAGTTAGCGATAAGTCTCGGAACCATAGTTCATCACTGACAATATGCACTGTTCGAAGTGTGTCTTCAGGCACTCAAGATTTTTGAAGGAAAATATATCATGGAGTTGCTGCCCAGGCGACTTGGATTCGATGGTTCACATCTTTCTCGAAATTGGACCTACCTAACCTATTGGACAACACTGTTATTCATCTACTATTGGTGTGTAGGTTTTATATTAGGTAAACTAGGAAAACTATTTATTCACTTCATACCCTAGATAATAGTCGATGATTATTATTGATAGTGTGCGAGCACCCTAACATAGGTTTATTGACATGAATCGATTGACAAAATCAACATTAATGCTAGCTAAATGCTACTTTGCTATATTACGAGTATGTATGTACTATCACTTTACGAGTCGACGACATTATATTGCATACTGCATTTACGTTTCATGAAAAAGGCGTATTAAAGTTGTTCCCTATGCTAAGCGGGGAGCAACTATTTGAGAAGTTTTCATATAATCTTCTGTCTGTTCCGTGAGCCGTGCAAATGACAGTGATCATCTATCTAGTCCAGCGGTTCTCAAACTTTTTTGGTGACGGAACCCTCTTGGAAGACGAAATACTTGACTGAACCCTAAAATAAAACAATTGTTTTTGTAAATGTATACTTTATTAATTAATAATAATAAAAGTACAATGTAACAGTTACTACTTATTACATAGGTACTTAGTAAGTTACTACATAACAAGTATAATAATTAAGGATATTAAAAAAAAAAAATAAACGAACGGGAGGTAAGAAACTGTTTTTTTGATACATGATTCGACGCGTATAAACGTTCGATTTGAGAGAGGTATTTTGTTTATTTTTTTCTAAACTCTTGCGGAACCCCTACAGGGGCTTTGCGGAAAGTGTGTTCCACGTAACCCTGGGATTACGTGGAACACACTTTGAGTATGGCTTTGGGTACATAGACTAGGTTCTAGTCTAGACTAGATTCTAGTCTATGTACCATAGGTACAATGTATGTCATTGATACGAGTACCTACATATACGTATTTTAGATGGGTATTGGTTTGCGGTACATGGGTGGTTAGTATGTCATTCGATTAAAATACTGATCACTGAGCCTTTTGGTTTTAATGTGAGTGTAATAACATTTTGGCATATCTCTGATTGCCTTTCGTTTATTGGTTAACAGTTAATAACTTATATTGTGTAACGGTTAATGGAACCTTTTTTTGTATTAAGTAACCGACAACCGTAGCTTACATTACGGCATACATACATACTATATCATATATTAATATACATAGTTTATAGTAACATGTAATTATAAGTAACATGTAAGTAAGTAAGGGGCATGCATCTTTTCAGTTGTGTGCGTTTTAAGTAATTAGATATCACGTGTCTCAAACGGTGATGGAAAACATCGTGAGGAAACCTGCATACCAGAGAGTTTTCTTAATTCTCTGCGTGTGTGAAGTCTGCCAATCCGCATTGGACCAGCGTGGTGGACTACTGGCCTAACCCCTCTCATTCTGCAAGGAGACTCGAGCTCAACAGTGAGCCGAATATGGGTTGATAGCGAAGAATGTAATAATAATATGGAAAACGAACCTAAAAGCTTTGACGAAACCACAACCCAAGATGTAATAAAAACTCAAAACCCGAGACCCTGCTCCATTAAATGTCGTAGAGCACAGTATAGTTGGCATGTAATTGAACATGAATCGCACATAATTGTATAATCCTTATAACATACTAGCTGACGCCGCGTGGTTTCACCTCGTGGTTCCCGTTACCGTTTGAATACGTGGATAATATATAGCCTATAGCCTTCCTCGATAAATGGGCTATCTAACACTGAAAGAATTTTTTGAATCGGACTAGTAGTTCCTGAGATTAGCGCAATCAATCAAACACACAAATAAACTCTTTTGCTTAAATATATTCCAGTCATGGACATCAAATCCACGGAATTGGATGTAGTAGGCAGGATCACTAACTACTGCGCCACTTATAAATAAATTGCGATACATTCTTAAAGACCTACACATTAAAAATTTCTATACATTTAAGATCATGGTTAAATCTTCTACCTTCTCGGTCGTATAATTATAATAGCACTAGCCGACGCCTCGGTTTTTCACCAGCGTAGTACCAGTTCCCGTAAGAATACGGGGATAAACTATAGCCTATAGCACTCACAAATAACGTGGCTTTCTAGTGGTAAAAGAATTTTCAAAATCAGTTTAGTTTAACTAGAGGTTTTCACCTACAACACAAACTTTACCTCTTTCACATATAAGTAGTTATAGATTACAGTAGACATGTAACTAGACACGTATCGTAAGCTAATAACGAAGGCTTTGAGTTTGTACTTGTAATTGATTTTGATAAGCCATTAAGCCGCTTTGATGGATGCTTTGTCGGTGTTCACGGAACTAGCCACCGTTCAATCCATGTTGGGAATAGTTCGTGTGATTAAAATTGCCGATTTACTTCTGCACATCCGAATATTGTACTGAGGACAATAAGGATAGTTAATACTCGTACTTCCTACAAAATAATTTAAAGCTAAAGAGTTTGTTTGTTCAATTAAATGCGTTTATCTTTAAAAGTACTAGAATATGAAAGTTATTTAGGTCTTAGATAGCCTATTGAATGAGGCATGCTAATAAGCCATTGTAGGAAATAGTAGTCTCGTGGCGTTCGAGCCGTCTACATTTCTTATTGTGTAATTCTTTATGGGTTACTTGGGATAGGTAGGGAGGGTAACTTGAGTGGAAAAGGGGAGTGTTTGTCGACTGTCAAAGGATCCTTTAACCCTACACACAGCGTTCACAAGTGCTTGACTTCACTCAAGACATTCTCTGCCATTCTAGGGTCTTATTTTGGCTACAGTTTGATTTGATAATTGAGTTGTCCTGAAATGTTGTGAAATCTTTGTTCAACATTGGTTTTCTCATATTTATTTAAATCCACTTTTGAAGCGTATTATTATTTTAACGAGTAAGTATATACTTACCTCTAAGTAATACTCGTATTACTGTATGTATAACAAAATGTACCTCGATAATATCAAGTGCTTTCAAGAAATTTTAGAGTGCAAACTGTTTAAATTATTATGTTTACTTAACACTTTTGAATTTGTTTACTTACACCTGAATGTTTATTGTAATTTTATTATGCTGCGTAACATCAAAACGGCAAAGTATGTAAAGTACCTTACAATTAACCGGACAATGGGGTGAATCTTCATCTTCATAATCATATCAGCCGATTGACGTCCACTGCAGGATATTGGCCTTTTGTAGGGACTTCCAAAGATTACGATTCTGAGCCGCCTGCGTCCAAGAAATCCCTGCGACTTGCTTGTCGTCAGTCCACCTAGTGGGGGGTCGACCAACAATGCGCTTTCTAGTGCGGGGTCACTTCCAGCACCTTGTGACCCCAACGTTCATAAGCTATTCGAAATATGTGTCCAGTCCACTGCCACTTCAGCTTCGCGACTTGTTCAGCTATGGTGGTGATTTTAGTTCTTCTATACGGATCTCCTCATGTCTGATTCGATCACGCAGAGACACTCCGAGCATTGCTCGTTCCATCGCCCGCTGTATGACTTTGAGCCCTCACTATAATAGATAATGTATTATGTTCCTGATAATAACCGAGACAGAAAGCTTATCGTGCTCTAGAGGTACCTATGGGTACCAACCAACTTCGCAACTCCGGGCTGTGATTTTTTTTACTCAGATTTTAAAAAAAAAGAACAGTTTTTTACACCCGCAGTGAGAAGAGCCTCTGGCAAAACTTGAGGTTATCATTTCATATTAACTATACTGATTTCCATTGGACCTCAATGCATTAAAGACGTTTTTACAAACTAAGCAAATAGTTTTTAGGTGTAGGTACATATTGTACTTTTTCATAATTTTTACATTTTAGATTTCAACACACAAAGAATGCGGGCTTGGTCATCCATAAATATTTCAAATTATGGTTTCCACGACATCTTCTAAGATGCAATATAAGGTCGGATTTAAATTAACAACTAAATAATATGTTCTATGTATTGATATCAAATAATATTATTTTATAATATTCTTTTTTTTTAACTATTTAAAAATCCATTTTCGCACGAAAATGACATTTCAAGGATAATTCTTTTTCGCACATTTAAATATTTGAAGTCGTAAATTAATAAATGGGTGATTGACACTTTTATAAAGTAGTTACAATATATTATATATTAAAAAAAATTACATACTTCGTCCAAATAATTTTAGCATAATTAACTATTTGTAGGTATTTGATTTCAGCCCTGGTTACCTGCAATTTTATAGTGGTTTATTACTTCCCTAGACTTCCCCAGACAGACAAAGAGTTGTACCACTAGAATTAATTTATGCATTATCATGTTGTAGTATCGTATGAATTCCTTAACTTAATTTTGTAACTAACCAACTTGGATAGCTTCTTGCTGAATATTTTATTGATTACAACAATGTTGTAATCAAAATGTGAAGTCTTAAAGCCGGATTTCCATTTTATTACTAATTAAAAAAAGAATTACGACGAAATTCCAATTTTTTATTAAAAAATAATCTGAACAGTGTCAGAATAAGATATTTTTACTAACTACATAGCCATTAATTACCTACGTAGGTATGGTAAAGTATATGAATAATAATTTATCCCAAGCTTGAACATTCAGCGGTCGATGGAACAAGCTGATGCACACAACTTAACGAGGTGCATTTGAACCCACACCCTCCGGAATCGGAGGCAGAGGTCATAATATCCACTGGGTTGTCACGGCACAATTTACATGAAACCAATAAAAACCTCATTTTTCGTATTTCGTTAAAGCCATTGATAACAAAAATGACAATGTCAATTGGGAAATGTCATCTACCTACTTTATGGTATCCACGATGGGTTGTCAGTGGGCACCGGATGTTTTATCTATAATTTCAATTTTGATTAATTAGCATTAAATAAATAGTGAATACGAAATCACGTGACTTACGCACTACTAACAATAGCTATTTGGTAAAATTCGTAAATGTCAAGTAATAAACGTCAAAGTTAGTGAATTGGCCTACAGGAACATTAAAAATCTCTAAAAAGTACGCCTATGGCCTAACATAGGCCTAATTGTATTGTGTCGAGTGGATATCCATCGGATGATGTGGTGATAGCAATGATGAGTCATAGATTTGTTAAAAAATGCGTCACAGATCTTCCTCGAAACAAAACACTAACTTTTGGGAAACTGTACCGAACCGAAAAAAGAAACCGAGTAAAGTCTAACAAACCACTCAGCAATTAATTGATTCGAATAAAATATTAAATTTAGTTCCGTTCCAACATATAATTAAATATTTGAATTGGGAAAATAAGTTGATTCACAACGACCTTAGTTTCATTGCGTGTGATTCATCACTTTGGAATCATTTCTTTGTAAACACAATAAAAATAGTAATTGTATGATTTGTAACATTCCATCCACCATGGCGCATTCCAAATAAGGCGCTTATATCCCTTATGCGCCTAATTTGGAAATAGGAGCAGGGTAGGGTAGGGAATAGCGAAGAATTGCACATATGTCAAAGCAAAGCTTGACCGGGTCTGCTTGTAAACAATATAATCATCATCATCGTCATATCAGCCGATGGACTTCCAATGCAAGACATGGCCTTTTGTAGGGACTTCCAAACATTACGATACTGCGCCACTTGCATCCAGAGAATCCCTGCGACTCGCTTGATGGCGTCAGTCCACCTGGTGGGGGTCGACCAACACTGCGCTTACGAGTGCGGTCAGTCCACCTGGTGGGGGGTCGACCAACATTGCGCTTACGAGTGCGGGGTCGCCATTCCAGCACTTTGGGACCCCATCGTCCATCTCCTCATTTCTGATTCTATCACGCAGAGATACTCCTAGCATACTCCTCGTTCCATCTCCCGCTGTGTGACTCTGAGTTTTCTTATGAGGCCCATAGTTAGCGACCAAGTCTCTGAACCATAGGTCATCACTGGCAACACGCACTGTTCGAAGACTTCAGGCACTGAAGAATTTCGGATAAAAATATATCGCGAAGTTTCCCGAATGCGGCCCAGCCGAGTTGGATTCGGCGGTTCACCTCCTTTTCAAAATTCTTTTATTTATTTAGATTGGAGGTAATGTAAAAAGTTGTCTAGCATAAACCGAATCCACCTCCGACGAAGTCGGATATTCTTATATTCTGCTATTCATATCGGTATAATAACTTAATTAGTATTTCAATCAATTTTGATTTTTAGCCAATAAATTCACATGTCATGTCATTTGTATATAATAAAATCCTTGATTAATTACTCCAAATACATAAATATCGTGTAAATAATGTCAACAGTGACCTCTTCATCTATAAGACACAATCTCAATAAATTAAGGTCTATAAATGGCCTGTGTTTTGCAAATTATTTGATCCAATATCATTTAAAGCACAATACGACACAAAATGAACAGGTTTCAAGCCAATTTATTAAACAAACAAGAATGTGATCTAATTTAGTTAACAAAATATTTTATTTATTGGAATTTTATTATGGTAATAATCTCCTTTGATCAATCAATAAATCCATAGCATAGTGATGTGCAAAAATATTCGGACCATCGATGAATTTCTTGTATCATCGCACTGATTTAAATAAGTACTCGCAGTTAAAAAAAATATTTTTTCTCCTAAATAATAGATAGAAGAAAACATTTTGTGTAGCTTAATGAAGCAACAATGATACTGAATGATGAATGATAACAACAAGGTAAGATGTCGGTGGCTTACTTATATTATTGAAACTACTCGTAGCTCAAACTCTCTTTTACATTAAGCCTTACTTAGCAGACTCTCCGCGATTTTAATAGCTTATCCCGCGGCCGTAGGAATACGAGGATAAAATTTAGCTTTTGTTACTCGGTTAAGATGTGGCTTTTTAATAGAGAAAGATTTTTTTAAAATTGCCCGAGTATTTTCTGAAATGACTGATTGAATTTTCTTTTGCTTTTCTTTAGCCAATATATCAAGGTTCATAATTTTATTTTCAGTATTCTCCTCACGTAAATATTGTTATTTTATATTTTAAAATAAATCCTAAAACTACTGGTTTTACTAACTTAGTATAATATTATTACAATTTAAATGTTTCATCGATTTAGATTACGTATGATTTTCGTCACGACTCTAATTGCCTACAGGATCTCGTACACAGATGGCGTCTGTGGATTTTTAGCCGGATGTTATGCGACGATATTACAAATATATCACAGCTATTAAACGTTCAAAGCCTTTGGTGTTTTGGTTTTACGAAAAAAATATTTTTGCAAAATATCTTCATCGGAATGTTGTAAATATCGTGGCGCCCACGCTCGAATACATTAACTTTGTTTTGAAACTGCTCTAGTTTTGTTTTTTAAACAGTTATTAAAGTCAAATAAAATTGAATCCAAATAACGCCATTTTCAAATTCTTCAGGCAAATTTGAATTTTTAGCCAAACCATTAAATGTATAGGAATCACCATGATTATTTTGATGGACATTAAATCTTTAATTAATATCATCCGATATGTTGCTATAAATTAGAATATAGTGAATAAAATACATCATAGAACCATTAATACTAATAAAATATAATCCAGCTATTAGGAAATAAGGCGATGGCTTAAATACGTAGATAGGTAGATAGTGTATACTTTAGTGGAGCTTTGTACCATGGAGCTTCAAATTATGGAAGAAGGTATATTTTTTGTTAGTCAACCCATATTCGGCTCACAGCTGTGCTCGAGTCTCCTCTCAGAATGAGGGGGGTAAGGCCAATAGTCCACCACGCTGGCCCAATGCGGATTGGCAGACTTCACACACGCAGAAAATTAAGAAAATTCTCTGGTATGCAGGTTTCCTCACGATGTTTACCTTTACCGTTTGAGACACGTGATATTTAATTTCTTAAAATGCACACAACTGAAAAGTTGGAGGTGCATGCCCTGGACTGGATTCGAACCCAGACCCTCCGGAATTGGAGGCAGAGGTCATATCCACTGGGCTATCACGTCTCTCATATTTTTTATTAGTACGAGTACATTATATTCAGTAAAACTTAACATGTAAGCCAAGTTATAGTCTAAAAACTATGACCTAATACCTAACAGTCCATCAAATCGCACTGTTTTTTTTTTATTTTTTACAAAGTAAGCCTTTGGCTACAATCTCGTCTGATGGTAAGTGACGATGTAAGATGGAAGCGGGCGAACTTGTTAGGATTACAATCTATTTCTATTTAAAATTTCAACCGAATCGGTTCAGTAGTCGGAGCGCCAAGGAGGAACAAACTTACATACGCAAACATACAAACTTTCACCTTTATAATATTAGTGTGATAACATATACACTTGGAGACCCCCGTAGTTCAATGAATGGGACAAAATATAGCCTTTTTACCCACCAATATTGTAGCTTTCCGTAAATGAAAGAACTTTCAAAATAGGTTAAGTATTACTAGAGATTAACCCCTACAACTTCACAAACTTTATCTTTTTAACCGACTTCCAAAAAGGAGGAGGTTCTACGTTTTTTTTTATGTATGTCCAGCGATTATTCCGTCATTTATAAACCAATTTTGAAATTTTTTTTTGTTTGAATGGGTTTGATTTCAGGGTAGTTTTTTTCGTGTCAGGATCTGATGATGGCATCCTGGAGAAATTGAGGGGAACTTTCGAAAATTGTAGAGCCGTAAGTAAACCGCCTTCAAACTGATCAGAAGGTAGCACATAGGTAAGATGTTTTTTGCTTTTTAGTTCAAGTTAATTTTTGAGTTGGAAGTCGGTTGAATTATTTTTATTATTTTTTTTTTATATTAGTATGGATTTATACATAGATATTGTACGATCCGTTAACACGAAGCTCCACGTTAAGCTCTGAGGTCATCGGATAATGCGTGGCCTTGCACGGTCGCCAGCCAAAGACGACGACGACCCGCAATATTTTGAATTCCTCGTCTCATAATCTAAATTACTCGCCTTAATGACTTGCTTTACTGGTTCAGTGTCTAGTGGAGTAGAAGGTCCGGGTTCCAATCCTAGATAAGATTGAAAGTTATTTGTTTATTTATCAAAAAATGTATTTGTGTAGTAAAATAATTCAGAGCTGAAATTTACTTAGAAGCTGATGCTGATGAAAAATTTAATGCTTGCGCTATTTTATTATTAAGAAGTTGTCATTGAAGAAAATAAATGAGAAATCCGAGAGAGACTTTTACTTTAGCTACTTCAAAAAGCACCAGTAAATATACTTGTAGCCATAAGAACAACACAAGCTCTTACTTAAACGACATTGTTTTTAAGCATTAACTTATTATATCAGCTTACAGTTGAACATGAAAAAAATATTAATTGATTACGCTTACGATTATAATTACGATTACGCCGTGTCGCAGTTTGGATCGTGCCGCGTTGCAAGAACCAGGTCATGACTAAGGGCCCCGTTTGGGTTTCATAATCAATTAATATGAAACACTCAAATTCTAAAATGAAAAAAATAGTTACCGTTGCGAACATCTTACCGTGTTAAGTCATCGTAGGCTCAATGATAATCGTGTTACTTTGCTACTTTTTTGGTACTTTTTTGGTTAAAGTGTGCTCAAAATTAGTTGCGCATGTCAATTTATAACGGCGCTGTCAATTTAACTGTGGTTCATATCATGATAATAACAGGGGAGTGAGCTTACGACGGTACATGCTGGGTTGATTGATTTTTATATATTTAAATAGGGTGACCATATTCTGATCTACCCACAGACAATAGTCCTAAGATGTTGGCATGAAAAGGCGACCCCACACCGGAATGCGCAGTGTTAGTTATCCATTTAATGGATTACCCTAATATTATAATTAATGTTTGCTTGTTTGTTTTATTTTAACACAGCATCGAGAAAAATGTATTCTACTTTCCTTAAAGAAAGGCGAAGTCGTCGCTTCTTGTGGTTTTCTTTTGTTAAATCGTAAACTTATGCAGATAGCATTCATGTTATATTTTATGTGTATCTCGTAGAGTTTTTAAATATTAGTCAGTATAATAGAGAGTAAAATTTTAAAGTGAAATTAGAACCATTTTCCGAAAAAAAAAATAAACAATATATATATACCTATAATATTTTCTCTTACTTTTTAAAATATACATACTCTGTTTAAAATGTAAATGCATTTTATTAGCAACGATGTGCAAAATAAAGTTATATAGGATGTTATCTCAGATATGTCTCAACTCATGGTAACACTACCTCAATTATTGATGGATATCTTCATTCAGTGCATGCGTTCCATAAGTTTAATATTATATCGTAAGTACATTCAAACGATTGATAATTTCTGATCATTTTTACCGTTGCCTAAATGAAGTATTTAATTATAAAATTATTAATTACTATTTTATCGTAATAACCACCTTAGGCGAATAAATGATGGATATTTAAATATAACTTTTGTAAGTAACTTACGAACATTAAGATTTATTAAGTATGATTGTGTGAGCAAAAAAAATCTATGTTACTTGGTTAACCAACAGGTCAATCGGTCATCGAACTGTTGTTTACTATAAAAACCTTCGTTACTACCTTTTTGGTGAATCATTTTGGTTTAGTGGTTTTTGTTATGAAGTACTTGACATGATCAAATGAGGTGCAATCATAAACGTAAAATCCAAGTATGTCGACGGGACCCTTTGTGTTTGTGATATTATGAACAGATGATCCAGAGTTTGATTTTATTAGTATTTACGAGTACAACTCAATTAGGAACCTTTGGTTTGGAGGATTTGTCTCCGGGCATGCTACTATTCCATCAAAAATCACTTCTGATGTTCTTTATATTTTTTTCTTAGATCAGAATATCACTAGCTTTTATTAGATTTAATAGAAGAGAAAATCTTTATGGGGACTTAATTTCAGCTGAAATGATAGTGTCATCATCTGTTTATTTCCCCCTGTCACCGTCTTCGAGGATTTTTGGGACTAGATTTTACATAATATGTATCTAAGTCCCCCGTTATTATAAATAGGTTCGGTGTATAGTTTACCCGCTTGGCACAGTGAAAGACATTTTATCATACGATATAACGTGACTTAAAAAAGAACACAGTTATTAATCACACGTCAAAAAATGCAAAAGCAAAAATCTACAATGTCAACATGCAAATTGCTCAACCATCAAAGCCTAAAAACAAAGCAAAATTAAAAAAATAAAGTAACGCTTTGTCCGATCCATCTGGCAATCAGGAAATTTGAATGATAAAGAGGTTGCATTATACGACCCGCAACAAAAGGGGTTTAGATGGTTTGTTACCAATACCGTTGAGGGTCAATTTAGAGACCTTAAAGGCTCGGGCATGTCAACCTACTTTCGGGTATATGCATCGCGAAAATGCCCGTTACCCGTTATTACACTTTACTCAACTCTTGGCGCTTTTCAATTACGTTTATATGCATGCATAATATTAGCAATCACGCTTGTCCTAAATTTATTCGCACCACACATTTTGCGGAAAAATGTTTTTAACGCGGAAGTTAAAAATCTCTTTTACTTTTTTCGAACTTGGGGCGGATTTTTTTATGCTTACTTATTAAATAGCAGCGTTTTAAAAATTTCTTGTAAATAGTTTATCAATGTGAAAATAATATTAGCAAACATCATTTAACATCCTTATTCTTAATTATCCTTATTAATCCATCCTTATTTTTAAAATCCAAAATCTGTTTAACAAATTTTTAAGGTACGAGCATCAATAGCTGTGTGGTCATAAAATCATGGACATCATCCTTGTCCGCTAGACTATTGTCATACCCACTGCTAACACCATTCACCATCTAAGATGGAAGCGGACTAACTTGTTAGAAGTAGGATGAAATCCACACTCCTTTCGGTTTCTACATGACATCGTACCGGAACACAATCGCTTGGCGGTACGTCTTTGTCGGTAGGGTGGTAACTAGTCACGGCCGAAGCCTCCCACCAGCCAGACCTGGACCAATTAAGAAAACCTAAATCGGCCCAGCCGGTAATCGAACCCAGGGCCTCCATCTTGTAAATCCACCGCGCATACCACTGCGCCACGGAGGCCGTCATTTCATTTAGGATGGTGCAGGTGACAGTTCGTTTCGCTCTTGAAAGTTTGCCGCGATTCACGATAATAGTATATATTATGAACGTCATACAGGCGACTGTCATCGTACCAATGCTATCTGAAATACACTTTGCTAAAGTGTACTATGTAGCTGTAAACAATATTGATGAATTATTTATTATGCATTATTGGTCCTGTAAGTCAGTGTGTCTTCAGAGTTGTTATCATGAGGTTCTAGCGACTCAATTGAGTTGTATACCGAGATAAAATATTTTACTTTAAGCCTGCAGGCCTACAGGGAGGTTAAAGTAGGCTGATAATGATGACGAATATTTCTGGAAAAGTAGGAACTTCTTCGCTAAGATGGGACGATGACGCCGATCACCCATTCATATTATGTCGCCTTTTTACGTATCCTTATTTGTGTTAAAGCTGTCATATGCCGTATTAAAACTTCGAATGCGGGAGGTTAAAGGGCGTAACCGACGTTAATATTCCAACACTTAAATAAATAAACGTTACCTCCTTACAGAGTGGTTTAGTTCTCGTTAAATGTATTTATAATAAACGTCTGACGCTTACATCCGGGTTTTTCATATGCAATAAGCTTTATTATGATGTTCTCTATACCTAAGCGTTAATTAAATTTTTATTATGAAAAGGAGTTTGTGTAAGTATTTTCTATGATGTTAGGCTATGGACCTGTATGAGCCGTGATAGCACAGTGGATATGACCTCTGCCTCCGATTACGGAGGGTGTGGGTTCGAATCCGGTCCGGGGCATGCACCTCCAACTTTTCAGTTCTGTGCATTTTAAGAAATTAAATATCACGTGTCTCAAACGGTGAGAGAAAACATCGTGAGGAAACCTGCATACCAGGGAATTTTCTTAATTCTCTGCGTGTTGGAAGTCTTCCAATCCGCATTGGGCCAGCGTGGTGAACTATTGGCCTAACCCCACTCATTCTGAGAAGAGACTCGAGCTCAGCAGTGAGCCGAACATGGGTTGATAATGATGAGACTATGGACGTTGTTAGTGAATATGTTATCGGCAAAGACGTCTCGTGCGGTAACTACTTATCGTTTAATCTGTATGTTTAATACCTTCCCCACTTGAAAATCTTGTGCACTCCACCGTGTATGAGCAATTGACATCCGTACTACCACTATGAATTACAATGTGAAAATAATATTAGCAAACATCATTTAACATCCTTATTCTTAATTATCCTTATTAATCCATCCTTATTTTTAAAATCCAAAATCTGTTTAACAAATTTTTAAGGTACGAGCATCAATAGCTGTGTGGTCATAAAATCATGGACATCATCCTTGTCCGCTAGACTATTGTCATACCCACTGCTAACACCATTTAACCAAAGTTTTAAAGACTAATTGGTCATATTTGGAATACTAGTTTTAATAAATTAAGCTTAAGTTACAGTGTAAACTCCGCGCCACGAAACAATCCGTAGACGCGATGCTAATGTCATAATGGTACTCATTGTCATATTTGGTAATTGCGATCTTACTGTCATTTGTGTAAGGCGGTGTAAATTTTAGTTCAGGTTTTAGCCGCGGGACTTCCTTCGTGGCGCAGAGTTCATACAAGTATTCTCTTTCACAAAGACAAACGTATAGGTAGACTACAACAAACAAAATATAATAATACTGTTAAATATTGTTCACATATTTTAACATTTATGAACTTATAAAATCAAATAGGTAGGTACCATAGTAATAAAAATGATTCTCAACCAAAGTTTATTTTCCCCGAATCGCGAAGTTTGTCATGATACCTGTACAGTATTATTGTTCAAAACATCGTAATTCTACGAAAAATAAAGCCCTCACCAGTAATTTCTTCAAAGCTGATACATATTTAACGAATCGGCGCCGGTCTCAATAACCAAAAAACCGCAAACAAGAATCTGAAGGAATTCAAGGAATGTATGGACGGTTTAATGTTCGGGCGGATGTGTCCGAGGCGACACGGCGAGGCGTTCGCTCGCGCAGGCGCCAACGCACGACGCGCGGCGCCTGGGCCGCATAAACATCGGCTTATAGTATAGCACGGCACTACAGTGACCATCGTTCACTATCGTGTTAGCATTAAGAATTCGCTCTGGACACATTCCACTAAATGGGTTTGCATACCTTGTTGGGAAATCTAATTCGCCTAAGTGTACAGAGTGTGATATAATTGAAGATGTTTATCACATATTGGTGGAGTATGTTCGGAACGAAAGAGGGAGATATGGTACTAATATTAATTTACGAGAAGTAGGTGAATGTAACAGGGTCTTAGCCCAACCCTTATCTAAGGAGGCTAGAATGTTGTTTAATTTAAGTAAGATAGCGATAAATCGTAGGTAAATAGGTTATTATTATATGTATAATGTGACTCCTGTGAGGGTGGCATGTTCAATATTGAACAAACCCTCGTTAAATAAATAAGAAAAAAAAACATAAATTAATTAAGACTGCATACATTTTTTCCGTGTTAGAATAAATACCACGCGGCGAAAAGAGTTGTGTTGGTCGACCAGCACTGCACAGAGTCGCACGGAATTATGGGGTTTGAAAGTCCTTAGGAAAAGCGTATCTTCTGCTGTGGACGTTCATAGGCTGATGTGGGGGTGATAATGATGAGAAAAGTTTAATAACATAAGCCATATGTGTATGCCATGGCTTGATCTTAGAAATTATCATTTCATGATGTTTTATTTGAATGATTGGATCATTGTAAACGCAACTTGTATTTGGGATTCGACATCTTTATCTTTGTGGTTGTAGCTTTTATATCATACTTAAAAGCTACTTCAGTGAGGGTGAAGCCCACACAAAAAAATAACCCTAACCTAACCGTTTAATCAGTGGTGTTTGTGGACGGACATACGCTATTTTCCATTTCACAAATTCAAACTATTGAAATTGATTAGTTAGCCATCAAGTGATCGCATAACTTAACACAATAATCTTCTAGAAAAAATCTACATATGACAGTCAATTCCTGGATCTTTACACGAAAGTGAAACTATTTTGTGACATAAATAAACATTTTATGAGTAATCAAAAGTGGACATGTCCGGACATTATCAAAACTCTAGTCACCCGAATTGCACCCTGTAAACAGAGTAAATTCGGCGACGCGATTTATGTAGATGAGGCACTTTAGTGACACACATTCTTAAATATTCCGCTATAAATTCGGACGAGTCAATTGAGCGGCAATTTTTCACGACTTGTAGAATTTTTCCGGTTGCTTGTACATAACTTTTAACAAGCCAAATGGGACGACTTCGAATCCATAATTAACGCGGTTAATTGCGATTTAAAATATCGCAAACATGTTTACGCAGGATTCTTTATACTTTATTTTAGGGATATGTTTATTAACAAAATACAATGTGATTAATTAAATATTGGGAAATTGTACAGAAAATACAATAAAAAATTTGATAAATATCAAAATAAAAAAAAATAGGTATTAAAAATATAACACAACAATTACAGATTTTTATATATATTTATTTATAAGGTTACGAAAGGTTACTTACAGTTAATTTTAATTTTTTTTTATTCTCTACAAGCTAGCCTTTGACTACAATCTCACCTGATGGTAAGTGATGATGCAATCTAAGATGGAAGCGGACTAACTTGTTAGAAGTAGGATGAAATCCACACTCCTTTCGGTTTCTACATGACATCGTACCGGAACACAATCGCTTGGCGGTACGTCTTTGTCGGTAGGGTGGTAACTAGTCACGGCCGAAGCCTCCCACCAGCCAGACCTGGACCAATTAAGAAAACCTAAATCGGCCCAGCCGGTAATCGAACCCAGGGCCTCCATCTTGTAAATCCACCGCGCATACCACTGCGCCACGGAGGCCGTCATTTCATTTAGGATGGTGCAGGTGACAGTTCGTTTCGCTCTTGAAAGTTTGCCGCGATTCACGATAATAGTATATATTATGAACGTCATACAGGCGACTGTCATCGTACCAATGCTATCTGAAATACACTTTGCTAAAGTGTACTATGTAGCTGTAAACAATATTGATGAATTATTTATTATGCATTATTGGTCCTGTAAGTCAGTGTGTCTTCAGAGTTGTTATCATGAGGTTCTAGCGACTCAATTGAGTTGTATACCGAGATAAAATATTTTACTTTAAGCCTGCAGGCCTACAGGGAGGTTAAAGTAGGCTGATAATGATGACGAATATTTCTGGAAAAGTAGGAACTTCTTCGCTAAGATGGGACGATGACGCCGATCACCCATTCATATTATGTCGCCTTTTTACGTATCCTTATTTGTGTTAAAGCTGTCATATGCCGTATTAAAACTTCGAATGCGGGAGGTTAAAGGGCGTAACCGACGTTAATATTCCAACACTTAAATAAATAAACGTTACCTCCTTACAGAGTGGTTTAGTTCTCGTTAAATGTATTTATAATAAACGTCTGACGCTTACATCCGGGTTTTTCATATGCAATAAGCTTTATTATGATGTTCTCTATACCTAAGCGTTAATTAAATTTTTATTATGAAAAGGAGTTTGTGTAAGTATTTTCTATGATGTTAGGCTATGGACCTGTATGAGCCGTGATAGCACAGTGGATATGACCTCTGCCTCCGATTACGGAGGGTGTGGGTTCGAATCCGGTCCGGGGCATGCACCTCCAACTTTTCAGTTCTGTGCATTTTAAGAAATTAAATATCACGTGTCTCAAACGGTGAGAGAAAACATCGTGAGGAAACCTGCATACCAGGGAATTTTCTTAATTCTCTGCGTGTTGGAAGTCTTCCAATCCGCATTGGGCCAGCGTGGTGAACTATTGGCCTAACCCCACTCATTCTGAGAAGAGACTCGAGCTCAGCAGTGAGCCGAACATGGGTTGATAATGATGAGACTATGGACGTTGTTAGTGAATATGTTATCGGCAAAGACGTCTCGTGCGGTAACTACTTATCGTTTAATCTGTATGTTTAATACCTTCCCCACTTGAAAATCTTGTGCACTCCACCGTGTATGAGCAATTGACATCCGTACTACCACTATGAATTACATAGTCTCACAATTTGTCCTGAAAATAAAAAAAATATAAGTTGACATCAAAGTAAAAAATTAATTTATAACCGACTTAAAAACGAAAAGGTTAACTTAGCCTTACAAACACTAGAGAGCACATCATCATGATATCAGCCGATGGACGTCCACTGCAGGACATAGGCCTTTTGTAAGGACTGCCGAACACCACGATACTGAGCCACCTGCATCCAGCGAACCCCTGCGATTCACTTGATGTCGTCAGACCACCTGGTGGGGGAATCGGCCAACACTGCGTTTACTAGTCAGGGTCGCCATTCCAGCACTATGGGACCCCAACGTCCATCGGCTCTTCGAACTATGTGCCCCGCCTATGTTAGCTTCGCAACTCGTTGAGCTATGTCAGTGACTTTGGTTCTTCTGTGGATCTCCTCATTTCCAATTTGATCACGCAAAGACACTCCTAACATAGCTCGTTCCATCGCCCGCTGTGTGACTCTGAGCCTTCTTATGAGGCCCTTTGTATAGAGCACATACGATGTTATTTTTCGCTTTTTAGTGTAAATATTGTTTTTGAAGGTAGCTGAACTTTTATTTTTAAATTGTTACATCTATTGTGTGCTTTGCTTTCTCGTTTAATATTATATTATCATTACTTTACATACTCGTAGATATTTGGTACTGAATAGGCATTTTGTGAAGACTTCCAAAAACCACCGTCATAAGCCGCCTCGTCTCCCTATGTTGTCGATCTATCTAGTCGGGGGTAAACCAACACTGCGCTTTTCGGTACGGGGTCGCCTTAGGCCCTTACTTCAATCAGCTCTTCAAATTACTAATATCTTCAACATAGCTACCCACAGAGTAACTCTAAGCTGTTTTACGGGGCCCATCCTACTAATATTATAAACGCGAAAGTTTGTATGGATGTTTGGATGTACGTTTGGATGTTTGTTAATCTTTAACGCTACAACTACTGAACCGATTTGGGTGAAATTTGGAATATAAATAGATTTTACTCTGCATTATGCTACTTTTTATCCAGAAAAAATCCATTCCCGAGATTTGAAAAATTTGATAATTTTGATGGTATGAATGTTTGTTACTCTTTCACGCCTCGGCTACTGAACCAAATCACCTAAAATTTGATGTAGAGATAGATTATAGCCTGAATTGACACACTACTTTTTATCCCGGAAAAATCCATGGTTCCCGAGGGATTGTGAAAAACTAAATACGATGCGGAGGAAGTCGCGGGCGTCCGCTTGTATTACAAACTAAATTTGGTACATTGTTATAGTTAAAATTCTTCTTTCCTTTGTTTTATAACCTAATAAATCGCATTGAAAGTGGTTTTTGAAAGTCGCTATTTCAACTAATGAAAAGCCATAAATTAAAAATCTCCGTTGTAGACTTTGTTTTAGAAGAAATTAATCGCATCTAGTGTTAATTACGTTGTAAAGATTAGTAAAAGTGAAAAATAATCAATTTTGACACTTAATTAGTTTGTTGAAATTTTCACACCTTTCTAACGAATGCTCTTATGTTCCAAGTGTTATTTATATTAATTTTTAAAGTTGATTCCTTATATGTGAAAGTGTGTTACGAATAATAACTAAGGCTTATCTAAATATAAGCTATTAACTTAAATTTAGACTAATTCTATATTAGTTTGCAACGGATTCCTCGCACAAAAATTTTGATATGTATCGAATAATGAAAATCCACGATACGAATAGTTGACCAAAATAAACTTTCGTCAACAAATTTTTCAATAATTTAAATTGGTATTTTTTTAATTTGAATAATATTTAGTTCTAGCTGGCGCCGCGCGGTTTCACCCGCTTGGTTCCCGTTCCCGTAGGAATAGGGGGATAACATATAGCCTATAGTCTTCCTCGATAAATGGGCTATCTTACAATAAAGAATTTTTCAATTCGGACTAGTAGTTATTTATTTATTTATTTATTTATTTATTATCATCATAACTTAAAACTAGCCTTACAGGTATCACCTAATTCGCTAGCTTAGTACTATATTATAAATTTAAAACTTAATTCTATTTACCTATATAAATTACAATTAATATTACCTACTTAGTATAACAAATACACCACTCAGCAATCCTTGTGAGTTCACTCAGAGTACAAGAGAAGATGTCGATGTTTTCAGCTACGACGTTCAGAGTGCGAAGTGCGCACGTCAACGGAGCTTTTTTGGCTAAAATAGTACGTCCGCTCGGTACCACCAGCAACTGAGGCTTGCGTCTCCGCGACACGTAACGGTCCGGGACGTTTAGGCTCACCTGTACTAGTACCTCCGCATTATACACCTTTCCTCTTAAGAGTTTAAAGATATATAACACGAGTGCCAGTTCCCTCCTAACCCGCAGTTCATTATATCCGACCATACCTAGTATAAATAACGTTGGGTACATTAATGGATAGTATGGGTATACCCCTTACAGCCTCATATACAAATATCTAATAAATTTATTCTGTACGCGCTCCAACATCAGGCTATATTTAACCTCATGTGGAGCCCATATGACCGAGTTCCTGAGATTAGCGCGTTCAATCAATCAAACAAACAAACTCTTCAGCTTTATAATATTAGTATAGATACAACAACGTTCCATATTGAATATTTTAAAACATGTAAACGTAGCCACTGCCCACAATTAATTAATTTATTAATTAATATAATGAATACAATAAATAATATAAAAGCGGGTTACATGAAGCTCTACTAAGGATATAATAATAAATCAATTAATTTATAAATGGCACGATAGCAAACGCTTTTAACGAGAGGTCGTCAATTGTGTATCGCTTCACCGTTTCCATTGAAAGGTGTTGACGATACAGGAAGAATTAAGTAAATAAATCTTTTCAAAACGATGACCTCGATCGGTCGGATTCTGGGAGGAATTTGGATTCCAACTAATCATACCATTATTACTGGTTGGATTTGTAAAGCATTCTTGCGTTTTAATATTATCGTGCATTGGAGTTACGTGATGTCTTTTGTTGTTACAAGCAATTTAATGATTCGTTGGAACTGTCTGATCAGGTCTGATCATTCTAAGATCAAGTGTTGTCATTTACGAATATATAAACGCGAAAGTTTGTATGGATATTTGTTACTCTTTAACGACGCTACTAGAGAAGCTATTTGGCTGAAATTTGGAATGGAAATAGATTTTACTCTAAATTAACACACGCTACTTTTTATCCCGAAAAAATGTATGGTTTCCCGAGATTTGCGAAAAGTGATAGTTTTGATGATATGAATGTTTGTTACTCTTTCACGCTTCGACTACTGAAGCGAATTAGCTGAATTTTGGCATTGAGATATATAATACCATGGATTAGTCCATAGGCTACCTTTTATTCCGGAAAAATCCATGGTTCCCAAGGGATTTGTAAAAAACTAAATTCCACGCGGAAAAAGTATAAAAAATATGATGGTGTATAAATACAAATATGTATAGTATAAATACAAATATGTATAGTATACAAATTCGTACATTTCAAGTAAGCTTAGTTTACTAGCTATTTCATAAATTACCATAAAACACAGAGAAATCAGTGGAGTTAGCTTTTCTAGTATCTGTAGACTCCGACGATTCGGAAGGCAGGACTCGCTAATATTATAAATGCGAAATAAGTCTGTCAGTTTGTCTTTCACCTTTTTATGGCTATACCACTGAACCGATTTGTATGAAATTTGGTTTAGAGATAAATAGGACTTTGGAGCAGAACATAGGCTCCTTTTTATTCCGAAAAATGGTTGAACCATTTTTCTAAAAAAAAACTAAATTTCTCGAGAATTGAGTCGCGCGAGAGCTTCCGATAGTTAAAAATTATTGATTTGAAACAATACAATTTGAACAATTTGAAATGTATGTAAACATTTATATTATAGTTTAGCCCATTTATCGAAACTGTTATCTAACACTAATATTATCTAATCCATTCATTAAGTTTGATTAGACATCAGTAAACGATCGAAAATTATAAAGTTTCGCGCGAAACAATTTCAGCATTTCATAATTTTCGGAAATGAAAACAAATTAAAATAACTCCTAAAAGGATGGAACTTGTAAAATGTCAGGGTCGGTGGGCGAGACAGCGGTGCCAATATTATGTCGAGTGAGGACGAGGCGAAGGTCGCATTCCAGGTCGCACTTACCTAAAGGCATAAGGGTTCAATGTACACCGACGAAAACATTTATAAATTGCGAATTTTGTTTCTTCGTGTTAAGTTATAACTGACTAATGATTTTAAATGTGGTGGTAGAATTGTGCAAACCAAGAGGGCGCCGCGATACGCATGATAACAAAAGCGATGTCGTGAGTGTGGTTTGCCTAAACAGCCAAAAACGCGAGGTTGTTGAAAAAAGAAAAAGAACAAGAAAGAGGGTAGATCGATTCTGCCCCTAACAGCTGACTTCACTTCTCATCTCGCAACTTCAGTTCCGTCGTGACCACGATCCATGCAAGTGGGTCGAAATATCGACATTAAAAATCTCGTATTTTTATCGTGGTATGTGTACCCGTTTAAATAACATTTAAACGGGTACATATAACGGGAACGCGTTGTTCCTATTCCCGTGGGAATACGGGAAATAGCCTATGACACTCACAAATAACATGGCTTTCTATTGGTAAAAGAGTTTTCAAAATCTGTTTAGTAGACAGAGACAACCCCCTACCACCACGCAAACTTTACCTCTTTATAGTATTAGTATAGCTCAAAAACATCTCAAACTTCTGAACGTAGATAAATCTACTTACTTTATCAGCATACCAAGGTGCTGGAATGGCGACCCCGCACCGAAAAGGGTAGTGTTAGTCGACCCCTCATTAGATGGAACGAGGACATCAAGGTTTGCAGGGACACGCTGGATGCTGGCGGCTCGAGCTTTGTTTGGAAGTCCATGAGAGGCCTATGTCCGGAAGTGGTCGGTCATCGGCTATGATTGATAATGATGATGACGATTATCAACATTAATTAGCCTGAGAATGGTTATAACTATATTATAACAATCTCAATCAGATATTGATAATGATCAAATATGTGATGACGTAACAACATCGACTTTAAAACTACTGGCTGCTCTCGTAGAATGAATGTCTAGCAATGAAATATAAATAGAAGAATAGTTAGAGATCTCATTTTGATAACTCCTTATCTGGGAACTAAACTTAGGGCATTACGATCCAAAATAAAATCTATTAACCACTGAGTACGAAGACTAGTTAGTCAAATTGTTTCCACTTATTTAGAGGAGAAACAATCTAAATATTAGGTCGTAATTAAAACTAAACGAAACACATTTTTTAAAAGAAAAAATAACATTACGCTTGCATAAATTTGGAAGTCAGGCAGTTGAGAATTCAGGTAGCTAAAAAATCAAATCGACTTAATTGCAGGATTAGGATAAGAGAATTATATACATATAATGTGGAATTCATTTGCAAAAAAGGTTTTTTATTTATAGATCATTGACCTTTCCATTGAAACTGCCTAAAAATACTTAACAATAAATTGGCCAATGGCCTTTAATTGGATACACCATAAAATTGTTGTACTGAAGGATAAACCTCTCGTAAAAGATCTATCCGTCCAGAACACTTGTTTAAGTTTGTCACAGTCATATAAATCTCAGATCAAGAATAAATTATAGACTAAGTGCTCGTGAACCTCTGGGGTTCTGTAGACAGGAGCAAGTATCCTTCGACCAGTTTTGTTACAAAAATTATTAACAGCGACTTCCTAGCTAATAAACAAAGAGCCCGTGAAACCCAGACCTTCGTCATTTTTAAAGCTGAAAGTTTGCCAGCTCTTCAGAAAGCGCAGTGTTGGTTGACCCCCTACTGGTGGACAGACTATATCAAGCGAGTCGCAGGGATTCGCTAGATGCAGGCGGCTCAGGATGGTGATGTTTGGAAGTCCCTGCAGTGGATGTCCATCGGCTGACGATGATGATAAAATAAATATCTAACAAACATGCACTCGAAATACATAACTATCCTTCTTGCTTAGTCGGGAAAACCCGGCTGATGTTTTGAGTATGCGGAAGGATTGTTAGGAAAAAGATCGCGAGTCATCCCCTTCACTGAACTTAATAAAATTTTGTGTACCGTACCATTGTCACAGGTTATCAAGATTCAAAATGTTATAATGTGCATCATAATGTGTTCTTAGTATAAGAATGATACATTTTTTAGCTGAGTCAAAACATAATTAGTTTTATAAAAATAACCGAAAACTTTACCTAATATAAATTTATTATAAAACATGGCTAAAACTCACGTGCTACAACGTTGGAGTATGCCTGACTAGTTTCGACCCAGGGGCCCTTAGTCATGAGCTGGTTCTTGCACCGCTTGCAAGGTTTGGATATGTTTGTCACTCTTTAACCCCACAACTACTTAACCGATTTGGCTGAAATTTGAAATGAAGATACATAAAACCCTGGATTAATACATAGGCTACTTTTCATCCCGGGAAAATCCATGATTCCCGCGGGATTTGTGAAAAGAGAATTTCACGCAGACGAAGTCGCGGGCGTCCGCTAGTTTAATATACTTCATCTCGAAAAGTATTATTAACGTAATAAAAACGAAATTATAGAATAAGAATCATAAAACAATAAACGGAAGAATAATAAATAAAAATTAGCAATTTATCGCATCTCTTCTTACTTTCGTTACTTTCTAGAATATTAATTGACTGTCAACGTCATGTCAATGTAAAGGCAGGGCTAAGATTTATTACACCAATACATAAAACTAACACCAGTAATCTCGGAGAGCCGAAATTCGAGCCGTGATAGCCTAGTGGATATGACTTCTGGCTTCGATTCGGAGGGCGTAGAATCGAATCCGGGTGTGCACCTGTAACTTTTCAATGGAGTGTTTTTAAGAAATTAAATATGAAGGCAAAATATCTTAAGGAAACCTGAGAATTTTCTTAATTTTCTACGAGTCTGCCAATCTGTATAGGGGTAACGTGCTCAACAATGAGCCGACTATGGGTTGTCTTTTATGATGATAATGAATCTCAGGAACAGTTCAACTAATTTCACAAAATTTTATTTAAAAGAGAAAAATTCTTTAGGTGTGTTTACAGAAAAATATACATTTACAGCAAATAACATAGGCTATATACATTTTATCCCCGTATTTCTACGGGAACGGTAAGAGTGAAGCCACACTCGTTAAAGGTAGGTATATAATAGCTAAATAAAGAAACACAAGTGGGTAAGAATTAAAGTCAAATGTATAAATTAACCACGCAAAAGCACCACCAAATAAAAGGTGTTCGACGTAAATTGCGATCTACACAGAAAGATGAAAAATATGATTGACTTAATTCAGATGTATCAAGTTTGGATTAAAATTGGAGTAAAAATAATATAAATATTTGGATTAACTTAATATAATTATCGTCAGTGATCTGAAGAATTTTTATTGTTTTATATCCTCAAGATTCTGATACATCTTTATAATTATGTCAGCATCCGCATATTTCTATGAAAAAGATTCCAGTAGCCATTATTTACGTAAACATAACAATAAAGATAAAGGAAAACCTATAACCGAAAACAATAAATAAAGGGGACTTCTTATCTACGCAGTGTCTGCCCTTGCTACTGGGTTTGTTTATGTAATTTTTTTGGACGTCAAAAATCATTAATTCAAACAAAACAATAAAATGTTTACAACTTCCTACACCACGTTGATACCATAAATTACTCTATAGTGGCGTTTGTATGGAAATTTAAAATTTATTTGACAAAATATACAAGTTTCCGAATAATGACACACCTTCTGTTTAGTTTGCAAATTCCAAATTTCGCTTGAGGAATTCGTATCCGTAATACAGCCTACGGAAAATGTTTCAATATTTTTTTATACATGTATAAGTTTTCTTTGGATGAATAGGTATCAATGAATAATTGATTTAACTTATATTCTCGGCAAAAAACGAACAAATATAAGTATTCTACGGTTATTAATTCCAGTCTAAAAAATGAGAAGTGCAACTGTCACTGAAATGAAATTTTAAGTAAAATTACATTTCAGTGACAGTTGCACTTCTCATTTTACTGACTGGAATTAGTAATCGTAGAATAGCAACATAGTCCTGCAGGCTTACCTATTCACTAAAAAAATATCATCTGACGCTTACTGGTGGATATCACACAGTAGGTAAATGAAATTACTCGTAATAGGTTGATATTAAAGACTAAAATAATGAATAGGCCAGCAGATCCTATAATGAAAATGGAACATTATAGAATTAACATCTCCTGAGGATGGAAACAGAAGGTGAAACATAGAAAGCATAACTTAATACACCTATTTACCATACATTTTAGTTGGATCTGGTTGGCGTTGTCGCTTGAATTGTCACAAAAGACTAGAAAGAAGTAGCTGAAAACAATAGGCTGCCTTATGGCAATATCTACCAGACAACCTTAAGTTTAGGAAAATAATATGAGAGCAAGACACTGCGGGCGGTGTATAAACATTTTAATAATATACATACATAAGGATAACTTCGCACTAATAACTGATACACAAATAAAAGCATAGATCACAATTTTGTGTATAACACATTTGCTCGTAAAGTATCACTTATTTCACCAATTTCAATATCCTAATGTATCTCATTACGCACATGTACCTTAATGTAAAGTAAAATGCACATGTGCCGTAATGTAATATAAAACCTTTATCATCCGTCTACTTTTTTAAATCTTCGTAAAGAGATTTTATGTCAGAAAAGTGCTCAAAATTTGATGAATAAAATTAACTTTGTGAGATAAAATATAAAAAAAACATTTAATTCTTTAATTTTAATAATTTTGACAATAAATATCAATTTACCTGTATCAGAAACACAAAAATATTAAATATTATTAGTACGCTGGTGTGCGGACTTCGTTATCTGTGCAAAAATGACAAGCATATCAAAATGTCATCATAAGGAAAACAGGCAAAGATGCAAACTCCTTTTCAGAAAGTGTGTTCAAAGTGTGTTTCCTCGCAAATGTGTTATAAAACGTCGTATTTCATACGTGCGCTTTGATAGTTACAGCCTCTGCCTCCTTACTATAGCTCTCGCCTTTGGCTCGAGCTGCAATATCGCTTCGGCTGTAATTTTCAACTTAACGCACTAATATCGTAATGTACTATTCTATGCAATATTTTGACGAATATCCAGATAGCGTTGCTTGATAATTGTAATAATTTAACAAGTATGACTTTAAAAAGTTATATCACATACCGTAGGTGGTTTTATAATGTTAATAACATTTGATGGTATTATTATACGAGTAATTACTATCATAAAGTGTGTTTAAATGCCTTTTTGTGTCATAATTGATTTACAAATCCAATTACTTATATCGGGATATATAGCCGAATCAATTTTTAATTCCTTGTGGCAGATATAATAAAACAGCTCGATTAAGCTTTACCCTTATTCAATGTTTATGATTTTATGACCCTTAATAAATATATTCGGGTCCTTTGTCCCGACTGAACAGTAGCGGATCTTTGTATTAAAAATTGAATATAAATATACATTTTTTATTCTTTTATTACGCGACATTGTAAATTTGATCTCTTTCACTTCTCTAAACTTTATGTTTATACGGTGTGAATCAATAAAGAGAATGGTGCATTACATTAATTTCCCGTTAATATTTTTAGGTAGAATAACAGAACCCATATTAGTCATGGTAATGGATCTGTCACTTCCATCAAAATAGTTAGACTGTGTTGGCAAAAAAGAGGTCTTTATAACATTTTATTTATATTTAGATTTTATATTTTTACTAGCTTACGTCGCGCGGGTTCACCTACGTGGTTCCCGTTCCTGTAGGAATACGGGGATAATATATAGCCTTCCATAAATGAGCTATCTAACGCTAAAAGAATTTTTCAATTCGGACTAGTAGTTACTAGATTAGCACGTTTAATAAAACAAACAAACAAACTCTTCAGCTTTATATATTAGTATAGAAGTATAGATAATCAAATGCTAACCTAATATTGTGCTATAAAGTTATATAAATCCTACTAATATTATAAACATGAAAGTTTGTTTGGATGTTTATTACTAGTTCACGTAAAAACCTGATGAATGGATTTGGCTGAAATTTGGAATGGAAATAGGTTATACCTTGGTTTAATACAAAGGCAATTTTTATCCTCGGTCATGGTTGCACGAGATCTTTAAAAAACTAAATTTCACGCGGACGAAGTCGCGGACGTCTTCTAGTATATGCAGACAATCATTAGATATAAATGTCGGTTTGTTACATTTTCAGGGCTAAATATCTGAACCGATTGAGATGAATTTTGTTTAAGCGATTTTGGAAGAGATCAAAGGCTGCTATTTATCCAGGCAATATGCATGGTTCCTGCAGGATCACTGATAAAAATATCTTCGCGAATATAATCGCGTGTATCCTCTAGATATAATTGGCAAAACAAAGCTAAGTCAGGATAAGTAGGCGTAGAATGATCTCTTGATTCGATAGCGACTTGAATTTATAGGTGTCTAGATTTATCTCTTGGGATCTATAATAGTTAATGTCTATCCAATTTATGACTTCATAATTTATTTTGTACTCAATATCCTAAATCTATACCTACTAATTTATATGCGAAAGTAAGTCTGTCTGTTTCTTAAGCAAACACGGCTAAGCCGCTGAAACTATTATAATGAATTTTGATAGAGATGATGATGTACTTTTTATTCCGAAAACATTTATGGTTACTGCAAGATTAGTGAAAATTCTAAATGGTATTAAGACTTAATTTATTTCTAAACATAATTGATTGAATGTTAAGTTTATTTTATTTTTTGAAAATTAGGTAGGTATACCTATTCCTTGATCCTTTTTACTGCTATTAATAATTAAAGATGAGTCACTACATCTAAAAAAAGCAGTTTTAAAGGTCACAAGATGTCGCTGACTTTTATCAGCTTGAAACCACTCCTTGAAGTCAATGGTCAAGGTTTTGATCAAACAATAACTTTCCTGTGGGCATTAGTCATAGTATAGATCCTTTCTAATTAGATCCGAAATAATGCAAATACATAAGAAAAAAATTTTGTTGCGTGTTCAAAACCCAAAAAACGGCTAAAAATCCTTGTTTTGTGTACCAGAAAACCTTCAGACAAAATGTATTATCTTCTTCTTAGAGTGCCTCTCCATTACTGAAGGTCGGCGGTCAGCTTTCTAAACTTTTCCTTGTCCATGGCTAGGCGGAAAAGTTCTTCGACGGTCGTTATGCCAGTCCACTCCCTTATATTTCGTAGCCAGGACTTCTTTCTTCTTCCTACACCTCTTTTGCCTGCAATCTTAAAAAAAGTATTATGTAAAATTTATTCACAACACGTTGGAAGTAATGTAAGTTCGTTTATAACGACTCATTCAGGTTTGTAAACACTGAGCAAACGGTGCACTTACTGTCCGTTTAATAGCTTACCGATTGAAATCCTTTTGGGTCAATATTGTTTGTAAGGCGAAACTTTCCGTTAATAATCCCTTTACCTTCCCACGAAAGATATGTAGACCGTTAAAATTTCTTTTTTATTTCACCTTTCTTTAACTTAGTTCACTAGAAATCTTTAAATTCCAAATTGATACTTTTATTTTTATTGCATACCTATTTCCGCCGCCTCGTCAAAATATGATACTTATTAAAAAGTTGATTAACATTGTGGGATCGATTTTAAGGGAAATACTGTGTTTAATTTAACCCACTTGTAATTTTAATTGCGAGACATTAAAAAGTATTATATAATAACTAGCGGACCCCCTAGACATCGTCCGCGTGGAATTCAGTTTTCACAAATCCCTCGGGAACCATGGATTTTCCGGGATAAAAAGTAGCCTATGTGTTAATTTAGACTATAATATATCTCAATATCAAATTACAGCTAAATCGCTTCAGAAGTAGCGGCGTTATAGAGTAACAAACATCCAAACATACATCCAAACATCCATACAAACTTTAGTAGGATAGGATACCTATATACTTTGTTTAACGACAAGTTAAAATCGACTGCGATTACACACTGACGTTGAAAAGTGATGCAGTCTAAGTCCTACGCCAGACTTGGCGGAAATTCCAACACCTAACTTTTGTTGCGGTAAATCCGCTGCAGCCACATTGAATGTTCCGTGGCAGATTATGATATGAACTGTCGGCTGTTAATAATTATTATTAGTTGACTACCAATCCCTATAGGTTGTACCATCACCGCGAGTTATCCGCCGAATGTAGCATGAATGTACATACATAAAAATATCTGGTATGCAACGTTAAAATCGGCGTGCGACTGAGCGACCTTCCGCGTAATGTTCCCGTTATTAGTTTGTAACGGACGAAACAAAACACAGAAATAATCGGCGTAAATGAGCTATTCGGGACGTATATCGTTACAAGGGATGTTGACAGTTGAATAATTCTTATCGAACTGAACGGTTTAAATATCTGTCAAAACTGATAGTTGCCCTTGAACGTTATACGTTCCGTTGTTTGCCAGACCCTATTATTTTACTAAATAGGTACAATAAGGTCTAGATTTACTTTTTAAATATTATAATAATTTGCGTTGCTTACATAGTTATTTATGTGCATATGCAATGTGCATATGCGGATCATCCGCGAATTTCCGTTAAGTGTGGCATAGGCCTTAGAAGGTAATGCGCTAACTGGGATAGGATAAATTTGTTAAATGTCTTATAGTTGACAATGAATACGATATCTAAATTGAAATACACTTCCTTCCTTTTAGCTTCATCGTATTCAGTTAAAAGACAACACAATTTCTTTTTAAATATCATGATTAATCGCTCATGCTCGCTGAATAGGATTTATCTTTCTCTTTCAAAGACTATGTTAAATCCGGCATTGTGAAGGATTTTAATGCGATTATTATAACTTTTAGCACTTTTTACCGATACATCGACATTAACCGAATTAAAGAGACCTCTGAGAGAAGTTTACGACTCTTATCCATATCGGTATTTTGGTGATCAGCGCTAAATATTCTCGATATACTTTATTGTCGTACAAGTACGTAGGCGTGTGTTTGCAAGGGTCCATTGAATATGTTTAGCAAGCAAAATGTTTCATTTGACCCTCTATTTTGACATTATTAGTACTATAGTTGATTAGCTATCATTATTAGCATTATCAAGTACGGGTATTCTATATAAGTATTTACATAAAATATATAAACCTATACTAATATTATAAAGAGAAAAGATTGTTTGTTTGTTTTCATTGAATAGGCTCCAAAATTATACTCCGATTTAAGATGTTCTTTCACAGTTGGGAAGCTACACAAACTGTAGGTGCTTTAAGTTAGGTATATTTTATCCCGGAATTCTTATGGAAACGGGAACTACATAGGTGACACCGCGTGGTGTCTGCTATATATATTTCAGATTTTAACGCAAAGATACAAAAATGGCCAAGGTAGAGCTGTGATCGCAACCACTGTTTGATGATACCAACAGCGATGATTCTAGAAACACATCCATTAAACAAAGGTACATGCTACCTTGGCCATTTTGCATTTTAACGCAACGTACAAACTGCTTTAAAATGCAAAATAATAATAATAGAGTTAAAAAAACATAATATTTAAAAAAAAAAATAATGTAGTAAAAGCTTCTTTTAGTAGCTGTAACTAATGTTTTAAAATACAATTTTTTATAACTTGCAACTTTCTTCTGAAGGAGCTTTTAAGTATTGATACATTTATTTTAATAAAACTTATAGATTTTGCATTAACAGCATTAACAATATACATTTTTAATTAGGCTATATCGATATCTGATATCGCTATAAAAATCGATATAATATTGTGTTGCGATGAAAATGATGAAGCATAAAACGTAATCTTAATGTTACATCTCGGCGATTATCAATATACCGTTCAACGTGACTTCCATTGCCCGGTTATTAAAATAGGCGCCATCACTCAATACCCTTTTCAATGTACCGCTATTGGTTAATGCGGCACTTATTCGTACACTAAACGTGAATTAAGGTGTATTCATGCTCATCTAACACGTGTCCTAAATAAATCAATAACTGTGTGCTATTATCAGAGTAACATGTACCTACAATAGTGTACCGTAAAGCAAAGAGTTGCTGACCATATGTAATTGATCGGCTGAAAATATAACGTAGGCTGCCTTTGACGTAATAATGAATGATAATTTTATACTATAGATTGGTTGCGTCCCTACAAAATCACCGCAAAAAGTGGTCCAATTTTAGCTAAATCCACTGAGCATAAATGCACAATTTTGTCTTTAATTCCATTATAAATTTATGTATATACCTCATATATTCTCAGGTATGCAGGTTTCCTGGCGATGTTTTTCCTTCACTGTTTGAGACACGTGATATTTAATTTCTTATAAAATACACACAACTGAAAAGTTGGAGGTGCATGCCCCGGACCGGATTTGAACCTGCACCCTCCGGAATCGGAGGCAGAGGTCATATTCATTGGGCTAACATGACTCTACCACAAGGTCTCTCTACGAATTCAAGCACTAACCCAAATCATTAAATTAATGTATACAAATAAATACAACTAATGTGCATAGGCAGCCTTATTTCTATACTCGTATCATACTTTCGTGTGTCAAAGGCCAGCGTATTTTAAATCACAGTAGAATAATATTCCAAAATGGATTGATCACGCTTACTCAATGGATTCCTATTCATGTTTTTTTTCCATGACAGATTTGGCACTGGAAAATCATACATAGTTGATCATACGTGATACAATAATATAACGTGTGAGTCAAATATAGTAGTAGAAGCAGTGGCGTGCATAAGGTTTTTAACTAGAGTATGCACTTTATGTAAAAATTGGGAAATTCCTTGTCCATTTTTTTGTTCAAATTCTTATAAATTGAAAAATTCCTTGTCGAACTCTTTTGTTCAAATATTGTTCATTTACTATTAAATAATAAAAATAATTAATAAAACATTTTCTGATTAATAATGTTTAACGTCTAATGACGTAAGACGGATATGCTATCACTAAGTTATTCAAACTTTGATACGTCACTGATTTCCTATTTTAATGTAGTTTCCCGGTGATATAAGCCAGCCAAATGCGTTAAATACGTCCGTTTATGAATTAACTCCATTAGATACAATTTAAAACAACTTGTTCCGAGAAATACACTCATCTCAGCAGAGACACAAGCCCCAGTCATAACACCTTCACCTGTGTTATAAAAAACAATAATATTCAATATTTATTACCGCACCGGGCAAGTGGCGCCAAGGCGATATTCCTCTGCGTAAGCATGAATAACCCAGTGTGGAATCTTCCTAGAAGTTCATAATATTTACCACATTATTTATTAGAAATATTTTGTGACAAATACACCAATTCTTTGGAGCGATAATGTTCGTATAATTCACGGATATAATTTGAATTCGTTAATTAGGTGTTTCCGAATGTTGTTCCTATTAAATTGATAAGCGAAGACAAATACGCAACGGCTCGGCTTTATCAGGAACAAACTATGACATTGTTTGTTTAATATATTTAACTTTATGATAATTCAGTAATTTGTAGTTTTTATGTCTTAATTCACAACATAATAGTAATGGATTTTTATAGTTTTGCTCCAAAATTGGCCATTATTATGAAAACATGCAATTCAAATATTTATTTAAACACTTAATTATATGACATTATTTATGTATATATTAAATTTATTGGCAGATTTATAACTTAACTTTTGATAAATAAATAAATTAATTGTCAAACTATTGATTATTTACTTTTGAAGAATACGAGTATTTAGCTAAATTCAGTGAGATTGACAAATATTTAAATTTTAAAATACATTGACAAGATTGACTAAAAATTACTACACAAGAGCATAGGAGACAAAATTTCAATTTTTAATCCAATATACCTAACTATATAAAGAATCTTTTTCAAAATGAAAATTCATCTTAAATATTTTACACAGAAGAAACATTAATTAAGTAATATAAAAAAAAAATTAAAATATCAAGATATTATAAATCAATTATTAACGCTTTTATCACACTACTTATTTATATAATTCTTAGCAAATATTTATATTTTAAAATACTTTATTTTCTTTTTTTGTTAATTCTACAACACCTTTCAACAAATAACTGTGTGTTATTAATTAATTTAAATAAAAAAACACTAATTTGTTTTAATTACGTATCATTTGTCGTATTAGGCTATTTTATAAGCGAATAAATAATACATTGATTTATTAGGATCTCACATAATAAATCTTTAGAAAGAATTCTTTAGCTAGCGAGAGTGCCAAGCACGCATATCCGTGGGCAAACCCGATCGTTAGTAGATTGGGTGAATCCAGTTTGTATTAAATACATTTAAATCAATTATCTACTTTTTTACAAGGTCGCGCTAGTTTTATGAATGCAGAATGTAAATTATTTAACAAGATGTAGGTATTAATTTATAATTAAAAGCCAACATTGCATAGCTACAAAAGAAAACTTTGCTTAACATAAATATTAATTACTTACATTAAACCATTAATCTTATTTATGCTGACTTAGCATGCATAACTTAAGACATTCAAATTATATTTAAGAAATTAAAAATTAAACTAAGCTACGTTACTTAATTAATAAATTTATTACCAATTAGCAGACGCTCGTGGTTTCCGTTCCCGTAGGAATACGGGGATAAAATATAGCCTATAGCACTCGGGGATAGAGTAGCTTCCTAACAGTGAAAGAATTATTCAATTCGGTTCAGTAGTTCCAGAGCCTAATCAAAACAAATAAACAAACAATCGAAACTTTTCTCTTTATAATATTAGTATATATTACTATAATGTTAACAGCCGTGTTAGCACAGTGGATATAACCTCTGCCTCCGATTCCGGAGGGTGTGGGTTCAAATCCGGTCCGGGACATATGCACCTCCAACTTTTCAGTTATGTGCATTTTAAGAATTTAAATATCACGTGTCTCAAACGGTGAAGGCAAACATCGTGAGAAAACCTGCATACCAGAGAATTTTCATAATTCTCTGCGTGTTTGAAGTCTGCCAATCCGCATTGGCCTAACATTCTGAGGAGACTCGAGCACAGTAGTGAGCCGAATATGGGTTGATAATTATGATGACTATAATGTTATACTGCATTTTAATTTTATATAAATTTAACTTTAATTTTATTTATAAAGAAATAAGAAGAAGAAGAAATACTTTATTGCACACAAAAATACAATTATAAATTGAAACATTAAAAACATTTAATTAACTTAGCATGCAAAGGCGGCCTTATTACTATAAGTAATCTCTACCAGGAGACCCCTGACGAGAGAACAAGTAAGTATAGGAATAATATAGGAAAGAACTATTAAAAAGTGTTTTTATTGTTTTTCAAATAATTTTGCGGATGTATATTTATATGAAGATTCTTATATTGACGTTGTAAAAGTGTGCATCAGTCTTCGAAGTATCTCTATTGTTACGACTGATTCTTTAGATAGCTGCAATAAAATTTTCTCTTATATTTTCACTATAACATTTTATGACTTGAATTTGAATATGAATCCTATGCTAATAATTATTACGATCGGCAGTAAATCTCTTTATCAGATAAATTGATTGTAAGATAAACTTTGCGTAGCATTAAAAATCAAGAAACAGTTAAATTACAAACAAATACAAGCATAAAACGCTAAGAGCGGTTGGACTCATCGCCGAGGGATGGTGGTTCGATCTTCGTTTGTCGTACCCACTCCTAAAAATTAAAAACTCCAAATGCCAAAATTCCATTTTAAAATATGGCCTACATTGCCAATTATAACGCAATTCATCTACATAGAAAATATCTAATTATAATTAATTTATATTAAATATTATATTTCTTAATAATGTATTCCTGATAACAATAAATGTTAAAATAATTCGATGATTTTATTAACCATATTATATTTTAGCTAATAAATTTAAAGTTAGCATTTCCTCATTCCATGACACGATCAAAATATATAAAGACATTTTAATGCTCACTGAGAAATTCCCTTTTTCCAAAAAACGCCTTGAGTCATTGTGTGAGAATATTTATATGTACTTATTCGTATTTTTAGCGTATAATATAATGTAAACTGATATTCTCAAAATTTTAACTTGGGTATTTCCGGTATTTTTTTTTATTTAACCTCAAGTTAGCTTTTTACTGAGATCTTACCTGATGTCAAGTGATGCTAAGTTACCTGACGATGTAGTCTAAGATGGAAGTGGACTTACTAGGAAGGTACTTTAGTTTCTACGCACTTTTTGATGGCCTCAGTGGTGCAGTGGTATGCGCGGTGGATTTACAAGATGAAGGTCCTGGGCTCGATTCCCGGCTGGGCTGATTGATTTCTTAATTGGTCTGGCTTCGGCTGTTGCTAGTTACCATTCTACCGGAATTAGCGTTCCGGTACGAAGTCGTGTAGAAACCGAAAGGGGTGTGGATTTTCATCCTCATTCTTACAAGTTCGCCCGTTTCCATCTTAGATTGCATCATGACTTAAAATCAGGTATGATTGTAATCAAGGGCTAAATTGTAAAAAATCGTACTGGAATGCTAAATCGGTTGTACGTCTATTCCGGTAGGCTGTTAATTATTTAGCTACCACTAGACTAGATCTGAGACAATTTAGAAAATATAAAAACCTAAATTAACACAGCCGGGAATCAAACCCAGGGCTTTTCTTTGAGGACCACAGCAAATGCACCAGAGAAGTCGTCAAAATTGTACATTATATATATTTTATTTAATTAATTATCAACCAATATTCGGATCAGTCTACACTAAACTGGCCCAATGCGGATTGGCAGACTTCCCACTCATAGAAAATTGAGAAAATTCTCAAGTATGCAGGTTACCTCACAATGTTTTTCCTTCACCGTTTTGAGACACATGGACATTTAATTTCATAAAATGCACATAACTGAAAAGTTGAAGATGCATGCCTCAGACCGGATACGAACCTACAACCTCCCCAAACGGAGGCAGAGGTAATATCCACTGGGCTGTCACGCTTATGTATGAAAAAAATACTAAAATAGTACCGACAGAGATATAGAGAGAATAATTATGACACCCATACCCCAATAAAGTCAATTCGACCAACAATGGTTGGTATGCAGAGATAAAAAATTACGTAGGCCGCACCGATGTGTGCGTGAATCCATGTGACGTAGGCGCTACGTTCTGGTTCCCGCAAAGAGATGAACCGATGTAGCAAATGTATAAAAGCGAAGCGTCGATTTCGAAATCAACATAATGTTTTGAAATTCTCTAAGGAGTGTACACACGAGTTAGTGAATAGAGTTCCGCATAGTGTTCGATACTGCAGTGCAAGTGATTGAACTGTAACGTTCGCCAGTGATCAATAACATTTTTTTCTCCGAACAAAAAACTTTTAAGTGCATTCAGGATGAACTCTTTCGTGGTAATTTCATTTTTTTTAGATATTTATTTTTCAATTTTGATTTAATTTAATTTAATTAAAGTTGAATTTAATTTAATTTGGAAAAAAAATATTGTATTTAGCAAAATTCAATATACTCGTAGGTCATAAATATTAGAAAAATTGCAGTTAAATTCCTTAGTTATTATTATTATTTTATGAAATGTTTTAATGAAATTTTTTAAGAAATAATAGCATTTATACAGATTTAAATAAGATTATTATAATACATAATTACAAGAATTTTTAAACATTTCAACAAAAGATTTTGAAAATTAATTTCTACTAGGATATGATATATTTTTTTTTATTAATTAATTAACTTTAAGTATTTTTCTGTAAAGTTAGACATGTTTATGTATTTGTATGTCAAATTAAAGTTACGTTATTTGTTACAGCTCGCTCTTGCGCTCTGCGTATGCGCCGCCACCGGTTCACCTATCGAAGACGGCAAATGGAATCCCTATAACTACGGAGACACGGGCAAGTAAGTAAATGTCACCTGTAGTATGCAACATTGCATATTATAATAAATAAATACCATAATAAAATATCATCTGTTTATAATAAAGTTAAGTTAGTTACACCTGCTCAAAATCTTTAAATATGTTGGATTTAACTCCGCTCTGAATATAAACATAGTAAAAAAATCAAGAGCCGTGATAGCCTAGTGGATAAGACCTCTGCCTCCGATTCCGGAGGGTGTGGGTTCGAATCCGGCCGAGGGCATGCACCTCCAACTTTTCAGTTGTGTGCATTTTAAGAAATTAAATATCACGTGTCTCAAACGGTGAAGGAAACATCGTGAGGAAACCTGCATACCAGAGAATTTTCTTAATCCTCTGCGTGTGTGACCCCTCTAATTCTGAGAGGAGACTCGAGCTCAGAAGTAAGCCGAATATGGGTTGATATATTATTTTTTTTTTTTTAAATAATCATAAGTATAATTGTCAAACATTTATGGATCGACCTATATAATGATTTCTCAATAACTTTTATTACGTACCATTAGGTCACTGCGGATAAAACATTGTTTGTCGAATAATTAATTTTAAAAGTAAACAAAATAGACATTCTATTATAAAACACTTAAAGCTATCGACAGTAGTTCACATAATTATGTGGTTCAATTTTAATAATGAAACGACTAAATAAATAAATAAATAAATAAATAAATAAATATACTTAAACAATACACATCACTATCTAGCCCCAAAGTAAGCATACAGAGTAGCTTGTGTTATGGGTACTGAGATAGTTGATATTATAATACTCATATACATTTATATACTACATATAAATACTTATATTATGTATAAATACACACAGACACTGGAAAACACCCATGCTCATCACACAAATATTTTCCAGTTGTGGGAATCGAACCCACGGCCGTGGATGCAGGAAGCAGGGTCACTACCCACTGCGCCACGCGCCCGTCTAAGACCTCTTATAAATTTTAATAGTAAATAAATTGATTATATTTATTTATAGCCCACAAACATGATTAGAAATATCTTTAATTTGTATTAAATTCAAAAATCGACTTTTCATATGAATTAAAGCAGCAGTAATATTATTACTAAACATTTTATTTACTAGAAACCAAGCTAATAAGCTGACGTTATTACCCTTTGAAGGGATTAAGCTTAAGCAAATAATTATAACTACGAAGAGTTCCTGGTATTCAAACAGCACTGCACTTTCTAACTAAACATCAAGCTTTATCTAGAACTCGGAACAATTATTGATCAATTATGAAAGCCTCGATGCAATTCAAGCTCTAGTAAACATTTCGTCGTTATCAACCCATATTCGGCTCACTGCTGAGCTCGAGTCTCCTCACAGAATGAGAGGGGTTAGGCTAATAGTCCACCACGCTGGCCAAATGCGGATTGGCAGACTTCACACGCAGAGAATCGACAAAATTCTCCGGTATGCAGGTTTCCTCACGATGTTTTCCTTCACCGTTTGAGACACGTGATATTTAATTTCTTAAAATGCACACAACTGAAAAGTTGGAGAGGTGCATGCCCCGTACCGGATTCGACCCTCTTCACACCCTCTAGAATCGGAAGCAGAGGTCATATCCACTAGCCTATCACGGCTCTGTAAACATTTATAAATATGTTAAATTCTACCTCTGCAATATACTCGTAGTAGCAACATATATCACAGTAAATATCAACATACTTTGTTCGGATGTCAACACACTTATCAAAGAAACGTATTCTATTAAGTTTTCTATCAACTTTTTAAATATTTTGATGGAACCGCAAGAGATGAAAGTATACAACCTACATATGCAAATGAGATATTGAATCTTTTAAGATAAAATGCAGGGTGCTGGTATGAAAAATTTGAAAAAGATAAGAAATATATTTGCTCGCGAGAATTATTTGTTTTTTATGTTCTCGGTTTCCGTATCGTTCGTTTGATAAGAGCTAATGTAAGATATTGATTAATTAAAGCTAATGTTTAAACTGACGACATCAAGCGAGTCGCAGGGATTCGCTGGATGCAGGTGGCTCAGTATCGTGATGTTTGGAAGTCCCTACAAAAGGCCTATGTCCTGCAGTGGACGTCCATCGGCTGATATGAGGAATGTTTAAACCTCTTAACGTGAACATGAAATAATATAATAGCTTCGACTTTACCCGTGACACTTCCAAGTAATCTCTAGTAATTATATTTTCGCAAACATAGAATTGACTCCGTAAGCGAAACGATATTAGACGAACGAAATATTTTCGCTTAAAATCTTTATAAATGTTTTCATTGAATGCATCTTATACTTTCTGCAAAGTATTTGTCTGGCGTAACTCTTTCTAAACTTATAGTACATAATAATTTGGGTGTTTATAAAAACGCATTACTTAGCAATCTGATACAGATATCGCTTCAATTTGCTGCAATGTTTTGTAGCCTTTCTGGTTAGACGTTTGTTTTCGACGCTCGATGTGTTTTCAATTTACCGCTCAATTCTTCCGTTTTTTTTTATTATTCTTTACAAGTTAGCCCTTGACTACAATCTCACCTGATGGTAAGTGATGATGCAGTCTAAGATGGAAGCGGGCTAACTTGTTAGGAGGAGGATGAAAATCCACACCCCTCTCGGTTTCTACACGGCATCGTACCGGAACGCTAAATCGCTTGGCAGTACGTCATTGCCAGCAGGGTGGTAACTAGCCATGGCTGAAGCCTCCCACCAGCCAGACCTGGACCAATTAAGAAAACCTCAATCGGCCCAGCCGGGGATCGAACCCAGGACCTCCGTTTTGTAAATCCACCGCGCGTACCACTGCGCCACGGAGGCCGTACAGACAAAAAAAACTCAAAAACTAATTAACCTTTTTTGTTTTCCAGGTACATTCCAACAGATGAAGGCAAATACATCCACGTTCCCAACCCTTACCTACACATAGACAACCCCTACGACGGCGGTTTCGGTCCTTACGCCCACGACTACGAGCCATACGTGGAGGCAGCGTCTCAAGATGTGTATAGACACGTTCTATCAGCACCACAAGAATACAACCCATACTACAAGGACGGGTATTACAAGAACAATGGCATCAAGATTCTTAAACAGAAGCATCACTACGACGAAGACAAATACGACTTTGTGTAAGTACCTACATATTTTGATAAAAATACTAAGTACATTAACCTGTTACCTGAATCAGGTTGCTAGCTGAAAATTATAGCTTAGCAAGTGCGTTTATCGAGACGTGATAGCCCAGTGAATATGACCTCTGCCTTCGATTCCGGAGGACGTAGGTTTGAATCCGGTCCGGGGCATGCACCTCCAACTTTTCAGTTGTGTGCATTTTAAGAAATTCAATATCACGTATCTCTAACGGTGAAGGAAAACATCGTGAGGAAACCTGCACATAAGACAATTTTCTTAATTCTCTGTGTGAAGTCTGCCAATTTGGATTGGGCCAGCGTGGTGGCTATTGGCCTAACCCCTCCCCCCATTCTCATTCTGAGAGGAAACTCGAACTCAGCAGTGAGCATTTGGCTCACTGCTGAGTTCGAGTTTCCTCTCATCTATCTATCGGGTTGATAATGATGAAGTTCGTTTAAAGTTCAATTTTGTTAGAGTTAAAAAATATATACACATTCTTAAAACATTCCTAAGTACAATATTTAATCTCTATTTTTAAAATTCAGTATTCAAATCAGGATAATCTAAAAATTCAATTAAAATTACAAAAAAGGTTTGATTTATTTTAAACGAAAAAGGCTCAAAGAGTAGATTAATATTTAATACTCTGTTTCCTTATTATCAAAACTGTTATGGTGTTAACAACATTCTTGGACTGATATCATTTGCCGCCTCAAAATTTATTAACATAAAACATATTTAACCAAATACAGATACCTAAAGGTACGTTTCCTTATTCATCAGCAAAATTGCATGATTGAATGTTAACCTTTTCATTATGTTTTATTAGCATATTTTGTGACAGTTTCAATAATTAACGAGTATGCTGATTAGCAAGCTCGGAATTTTTAGCATCATAAATTAATGTCATTTTAAAACAGTAGCATTTTTCTTATAATAACGTAATACCTTCAAGGACGATGACCTTAGACGCTTCCGGAGGAAATTGATGTAATTACAGATTTGATTCATTCAACGACCTCTTTAATTAATAACTTGAGCATAACTTTAGCAAAAACACGAATATAATTAGTGTTATAAACATTTTTCAACAATTTAAATATAGTTACCTACTCGAAGTAAACTTACTAACAATCAAAGTAACTTTTTTCTAATTCGCATTTATATTTGTCTAAAATATCTTCATTTACATTTTAAACTTATATTTACAATTTTTACAATTATATAATGATTTATTTATTTTGCTATCATCCGCGAAAATTCGGCGAACCCATGCGACAACGTCACCCAGGTCCGACAAAATACTCTCTACGTACGTTTCACCCCGAAACCGGAGCATCCTCAGGAGATGTTGACTCTACAACGTGCAATTGCAAAGTCTCTTTCAATTGCACGTTGTAGAGTCAACATCTCCTGAGGATGCTCCGGTTTCGGGGTGAAACGTACGTAGAGAGTATTTTGTCGGACCTGGGTGACGTTGTCGCATGGGTTCGCCGAATTTTCGCGGATGATAGCAAAATAAATAAATCATTATATAATCATGATGAACTTCCGCAAAGTAACGCCTGCTTCTATCCAAAATTTTTACAATGATCATAAAATAATTTCAATGCCCAAAAATGGGCAAAATATAATTCAACTTATTTTACAAATAATTATTTGATACATTTAGATTTAAATAAAACATTATAATTTACTATAAAAAAGTAACGTATTCCTTTCTACTTGGTAACAAATTAAAAAAAAAAAATAATTTTGCTAACATTATAATAACTTATCAAGTATTATATGCTCATGTTGCATATCCGTGTAATGTATCTCACTTCGCAACAATCCGTCGGAACAACAAATTCGGCCTTGACCACGTATTTTCGGCGTTCAAATATCTTGCGTGCGGCGGTCAGAGTTCAAAATCATTCGTATTCATTTATGACATTATATCGACATTAATACGTAACATATTACCCTGTCTTGCATAGGCGATTGATGTACCGTACATAATTATAATATTAAAATTCAACAGGTTTTATAACAGAATTTATTTAAATTAAGTTTTTGTTTGAATAGTAGCTGTAACCATAAATGGCACACGTATTGGTTAACCTATGTAAATCGATGAGATTAAAAAAGAATTATGAGTAATTAAATTAATAAAAATTTGTTTTTCTTTACAGTTTTGAAACCGAAAACAAAATTCGTGCGAAGGAGAACGCAGTATTGAAGAACGCCAATACTCTAGATGAGGGCATCGCGTCAAAGGGCTTTTACGAATACATCGGACCTGACGGATTCATGTACAGAGTTGACTACACCGCTGATGAGAACGGTTTCCGCCCCAAACTGAGGAGGTTGGAGACCCCTTACTCCGGAAAATGGGTGCTAGAAAAGGTCAACTAAAAAAATTGCTCACGGTGCCAAAAAACGAGATATTTCCTAACAGTTTCCTCATACAAATCAGTATTTTGATTAAGTAGATACCTAACGCAATTTTCATGCATTGACTTATTCATTGCACGAGTCACGACAGAAAATATGTCACGACTATCAGCCAGTTTATTCATGTAAAGCTAAAGTAACAGTAAAAATAGTAAGTAGTAAAGAAGACTTTATTTTTCAGTGAATAAGATCGTCACTTTTGATTTATGACGTTACTTTGACTTGCGATGAAAAAACTGGCCGTTAGACATTTCAATATGGATTTGCCTGAATTATTTGTGAAAACAGTTTTTCATTAACATTTTCGAACGAATAGACGTTTATCGACGACTAAATACTCCAAAGTTGTACAAAGAAATTTGTAATTCGGACATGAATGTTCCTGACAAGGGACGATTTGTGTCTGCTTAGAATATTTTAATTTATACCATAGTTTTAAGTACTTAGTAAATTCGAATTTAGATACTTATTTATGAATTGTGATAATAAATTTATATTTCATAAAACAATGCTTATTATTTATTCAACGTAGTCTACTAAAACTTTGCAAATTTTGAAACTTAAGTCTAAAATTAACTTTAGAGTTGAAATAGCTATGAGCATTAATGTATAACGAAAATGAGAAGTTCAAGGCTTTCAATGTTGTTGCAAAATACATTCCATGATCTAATTAAGTGTTTATTCATTTCAAATAAAATCATCAAAAATCTCAAAGCAATGAATAAATTAGAAGAATTTTTGCTTTTGAAATAACATCTTTGTCTGATAAAACCATTTTATGTATACAAAATAAAATCATTATCTTACACCACTAAAATAAAAACAGCAATAAACAGTGAACGACAAAAATAAAAAAAACTTCGGCATTTTTATTCGGTAATTGAACTTACACGCAATAATTTTGCCGCGCACAAGTTTTATCTTTGTTTTGTGATTACTGTTTATACAAGAAGCACATGAAAGTTACATGTTATTTTCATTTTAAGATAATAATATTTTGATTATCATGATTTTGAATTTTTGACGTTTGTGATCAAAGTTAAATAAAGTAATTTAATACCAACTATTTTAAGTCAGAAACAGTCAATTTAGTAATTTGCTATTGTACTAAATTTGCTATTGTACTAAATTTGCCTAAGAAGGGTTTGTCAAGTGTTAATTTATGCATAGAATTTTTAATTTACTTTTATAAAACCTTTCTATCAATGGTTAGATTGCAGACTTTAAAAAAAAGGTTTTTCAGACAATGTTTAATACTCCTTACTTTTGTCCAACTTTGGGGAAAATCTGAGCTGCTTTGGTTTGGACAAAAGATCTTAAAACGGTTAAGCTAGTAGTGGTTAGGATGGCAGCAAAATCGGATGACAATTTAAAACAAGGCTTTTTGGATAACAAGTAATAACTAATTAGTTAAAATTTTGAACAGGGTTAAAACACTTTACATCCCATCTAGTATTAGTTTTAATTACAAATAGACCGACTAAATCTGAAATAAGAATTGCTTTTGCTGTAGCTTAACCATTGAGCTACCTAGTTACTCGTACCTACAGAGGTTCAAAAATTCCTTTTAAATTTAAATCATACTTCAACAAACTTAACCTTTCAAGAACATCGTTGATCCGGTATGTGAAAGATAAACACATTCATTGTTTATAATTCTAATGTAACATAAATGTCACCAGTTGAAAATAAACAAGACACGAATGGGGGATCGTAAAGATGTGCGTATTAGGGCAATGGCAAGAAATTCGGTGAAATTGTTTTGGCTCAAGATTGTAGAGGCTTTTATAGAGACGGGGGACGTTGACCGAGAGCCACTGCCAAGTGGTCGGCGCCGCTGTGCCCGACGCAATGCGATCCAGGCGGCTGCTGCACTGCGTACTGCCTTATCTCCACACTTCCTCGCCGTTGATACACAACCTCTCCTAAACACAAATACACTACTTACACTAACAGTGAAATTCATGGACGTTGTAGGGGACCCCCCAGGGGATCATTCAGCCGTGTGTTTTGACGGCCTCCGTGGATTTACAAGACGGAGGTCCTGGCCCAGCTTGGCCGATTGAGGTTTTCTTAATTGGTCCAGGTCTGGCTGGTGGGAGGCTTTGGCCGTGGCTAGTTACCACCCTATCGACAAAGACGTACCGCCAAGCGATTTAGAGTTCCGGTACGATGTCGTATAGAAACCGAAAGGGGGTGTGGATTTTCGTCCTCCTCCTAATAAGTTATCCCGCTTCCATCTTAGATTGCATCATCACTTGAGATCACCATCAAATGAGATTGTAATCAAGGGCTAACTTGTAAAGAATAAAAAAAAGTGTCGAATTGAACCTCCATTTTGTTTGAATATTTGACACTCAGCGGGTGAATGATCCCCTGAAGGTGCCCCAGCAACATATATGAATACTACTGTTAGAGTCACATATTAGTTCCTTTTGCTGTGAATCCCCTTGAGCCACGGAAACGCAGGGCAAAAAACCCCTGAATTATTTTATCACAGCTACGATTAGTGACCTAAGGTTTGGCTCATTTTTGGTAGGCGTCCACTGATCCGTAACTTACGTATCGAAAGCATCGCCTCAAACGGATTTGAGTATTTTTTGTACAGAAAATCATATAACTTCGCCCAGTGATCCGCATATGCGGATGGATATATAGCGTACGGATTTTATCTACCGTAAAATTAAAAATCAGTTTGATGCGATGCATCCAATACGTTCGATGCGGATCAGTGGACCAAAAATGAGCCAAACCTTAGGTTACTAATCGCAGCTGCGATGAAATAATTAAGGTTTTTTTTCCCTAGGAATGAAAATGAAGGTTATCACCACGTAAACAATAACAGTGGCGTCGGCAATCTGATTGCTACTGATACTGTGACGCTTTGTAAAAACGCTATTTGATACGATGCGTCCAATACTTATAACACGAAAATGTGGACGCCTACCTCAACGCGCAAATGCAACCATCAAGTAAGTAAAGTAAGTAAGCTACTAGATATTCTATACTAGAACAAAAAAAATAATTTTAAAGTGACAGATGACATTGTTTGATATATAATATTTAACAGTTTTTAAACTTAAAACAATTGTTAGACGTGCGTGTGTAAAGCCGTACATCTTTAAATTTTGTATATCAACGTTCTTCACCCAAATAACTTACGACCGTTACGATACATTCCATTGCCAAATAGGTCCAACCCATTCCATTATTATTATCCCAAACCAGTTCCCTGAACTTTTTTACGGCGCTAACGGGGACTGGGGCGTAAATTAAGGAATTACCACTCGCCGATCTTAACTGCCAATTTCGGTGCATCGACCTGAATATTTTCATGGAAGGTCGTTCAGTATAGCTATTAAGATCGAGTGGAGTTGTGTTAGTGAGCTTAATAAGCTTAATGAAGACGTAAGAACTAATGGGAACGAAATGCAAATGTCCTCAGTCGAAACTTAACTATTCCTTTTAAAACCGTACTAGCTCTGGTATACAGGTATGAATTAGGCTTTAAGGTAATATTTCAGGTTTATTTTTAACTGTTAATAAACGACCTTAATGGTCAATGTCATTTTTCTCACTTCTTGTAATATATTATACTCAAATATATTATAATGAACATTATACTCTTTGTTACTCGTTGTCTTATGTCTCCTCAAAGAGTTATTTCTTTTATTTTTAAAAGAAAAGCCCTTCTAACTGATTATACAAAAGAGTATTTTGTACAAGCTGGTTTGATTTTGAAAATATCTACCTACAATATTTTAACAAAATCCTTTCCATGAAAATCAAACCAGCAATAGTATTCTGCAATAATATTCTGTTATAAAAATAAATGCTGATAAACCTTATTGCCTTCCTTTCTACATGGATAAATTGATAGAAAACGAGGCGCGATAACTAGCTTATATGCACAAAGCTTGGCAGAAAACGATTTAGCGGTTGCGAACGGCGGAAGAAGGGCGGACGTCGGCGCGGAGGCTTAATTGGACCCCGACCAACTTCCAAAAAAAAGCCTTCTGTGGGGACGTGATGCGGTTAAGCGGATAGTCGAACTACATAATTTTTGGCTGTTTTGGGGTTCCGTAACTACGGAAGTTATAGGTAACTATCGTACGCCCGCGACTTTGTCCGCGTGGAATTTAGTTATTGGTCAATTCCTCTAGAACCATGGATTTTTCCGGGATAAAAAGTAGCCTATGTATTAATCCAGGCTATAATATATCTTAATACCAAATTTCAGCTAATTCGGTTCAGTAGTCGGCGTGAAAGAGTAACAAACATTCATATCATCAAAATCATCAGTTATCGCAAATCTCGGGAAACCATGGTTTTTTTCGGCATAATAAGTATGCCTATGTGTAAAATCTATTTCCATTCCAAATTTCAGCCAAATCGCTTCAGTAGTAGCGGAGTTAAAGAGTAACAAACATCCAAACATCCATACAATCTTTCGCGTTTATAATATTAGTAGGAAGTAGGAAGTAGGATTTAGTCATGTTTTTCTTGTTTGCTATTATAATTATAGAAAGTTTTAGTTTTATACAAAATGTTTGTAATACGAATAAGAAGTACTTAAAACAATGATCCCTGACTATGTAACGTGTTATAATTTTTTGTTAAATCGCTAATAAACCAGTCCTTTTTACGGTTTGTTAAAATGTCTTACAATGTTTTGCAAACTTTATCTCACATCATATTTTTAGGATCAGAATCAGAATCATTTATTTGAAAAAACAAGAAACATTACATTTTAGATACAAAAATGTTCAATGTCTCGCCATTAATAGGTATGCAAATATTTAATTATAATAAAATAAAATGACTTAAATTAAAATTAAATTTTATTAATTAAAAAATAAATTCAATTAAATGGCAGACTTCACACACGTAGAGAAGTTTCCTTACGATATTTTTAATTCACCGTCCGATATTTAATTTCTTCCGATGCCCATAATTTAAAAAAAAAAGGTGCATGCCCCGGACCGGATTCAAGCCTACGCCATCCGAATCGAAGGCAGAGGTGATATCCACTGGGCTATCTCGGCTCTCTACCCAGTTAATTTTTTTATATTTATACGGAACTAATAGCAACGAAATTGCTATACGGTATTCGTTGAGGGCTGGGTCAAAAACACGCTTGACCTCTATTTTTTCGACATTCTGGAGTGCGAGAAACTTTTTTGCGATATTTTCCTCCCTCACGTATGGAGTTGGTAGTTAGTGTAACTTTTTAACTCTCGAAATAGATCTCTTATTTGTATTTGTACTTGATATTACGAGAGTCGGATTTTCATTTCAGTGTTTTTCATTTCAGTCCCTGTATATTTATTTTACGTGCACATCTGGATATGTGAGTAATTACTGAAACTTTTCGAATAAAGACTATTTTTAATGAACTGAAATACATTTTCCGATTTATTTTGGACAAGAGACTTATAAGGTACTTATCTGATACAATGTGTGAAAACTCTGTGTAAAATTTCGGCTAACATATATTGCGTTATTTTAGTAGGCCTTGGTGTCAGCTATCAGCCTGTAGAATATGACGTATTTACGGGACACCCTGTACATAAAAATGAATCCATATAGGATACTGCGGAGTCTCTTCCATCGACACCGTCGGGAGGGATGCGTAAAAACATTTCCCAGCGACATATAAAAAAGGGGGTAGGGTAAGGTAAGGTAGGGTAGGGGTAGTTTAAAGTTCACATCGAGTTTCACGCGGATGGAGTCGCGGGCGTCCGCTAGTACAAAATATTTTTTATTTTTTTTTTTTCTCTTTATTTGGTCTACCAACAGACATACAAATAATACAATTATTAAACATAAATGCAAGGAGCAGAAAGATAAAATGCAAATCTATTTATAGGTAAACACCGCATGCAACTGTCTAAAACTAAAGTCTAAAATTTATTTACAATATTATTATCGATAACTTTTTACATTCTACATTATTATATCCACAGCTACGCGCTAGCGATTTACACACTAAGAGCAATTTTATTTGTTTCTCATTTACCTGTAAAATACGAAATAGAAACTTCTTTTATAAACACGCCAACATTTAATTGTTCTACACCCCACATCCTGCATTTTCTAAATAAGTTCGTTACAAATTTTCCAGGCGAGAGAAATCCCAAACCACACACTTTTATGGCACATTAACAAAGCCCAACAAAACTCTATTTACCTTCCTGCAAATTGACCATCGAAAAACAATTCTTCCAGTTCAACCACATTGAAATAACATAAAAGTTTGCCTGCGAACCTGTGGCCCTAGCCAAGTTACACTTAAATAATTCTCTTTCTACAAACGCTAACGCTTCGAAAATTAAAACTACTGGCCAAGTGCGAGTTGGAGTCGCACATGATGTGTTTCGTACCATTATCTACAAAAACGGCAATAAATCATGTTTGTGTATAGGAGTCCCTATAAATATTTATTATATTTTTAAGTATTTGTTATTATAGCGGCAATATAACTAAATCATACATGTAAATGTCAACTGTCTAACAATCACGGTTCATGATATACAGTTGGTGACAAACGGACGGTTGATTACAGAACCCCAAAAATGTATGGGGAAGACACTCAGCATCGAAAAGTCACGTGATCAACTTATCAATTGGATATGTCATTCCTATACATTTTTTTAGTTTTCGAAGCGTTTTCGTTTGGCGAAAGAGAATTGATGTGTAACTTGGCTACAGACCTGGACCGATTCCAAATAAGGTAACTGTCGACGACATCCGCCGGGGCCAAGTGTGTATAAACCAAACTTATCTATGCAGATTCGAAAACATCTATTTTAAATGGCATAAAGTTCAAAATGCTTTGTTTGCCAATGTAGATTGTAAAGGGCGACCAAATGCTCGCTTCCGGAGTCAGTGGCTACTCGTTGAGTTTTATAGGTAATGGATTGAATTTGTAAGTGATTATTTTTGCCTTTTGACCTATGTACATTTTTTAAGCGATTACTGTATATTTTTGTAGAGTTAAACAACTATTGACTAAAGAATGAAATAAAAAGTATTTAATCCTATCACACTAACAAGCTAATTTCTATGATTGTATTTGGTATCTTTAGTAAAGTTACTGCTAATGTAAATTAATAAATTATGTACTCGTATAGTAGAAGAATCGAAACTAGGTAAGTACTTGTAGTGATCTGTGTATTAGGTGCTCATAGATATAATGTTGTCAGCCGTTATTTCGAATTTGGCAGACGCTCTCCGCGTGTCTCGATAACATGTTTTATGCCTTTGTCTGCAAGTTTGTCTGGCACTCTTATGTAAATTAAATATAGTTTAAGTTTTATATGAGTAGATTATCATACAGCCCAAATTTTGCATTCCGATCTATTTTAAATAGGAACTGAAGGGAAAACTAAATAAAAAGTAAATAATCATGGTAAAATATACGTAGGTAATATTTTATTTATAACTTTTAGTTGAGGAAATGGAATAAGTAAAATTGGTCCACTTCATGTTATTTGGAAAATCAGCGTCAAGAACAAAACTAAGGCTACTTTACAGGGGTGTCATTCCGCTATTTTATACGTTGTCCTAATATTTGCCTTTATCAAGTATTATTAGAATTCCAACTTTATTGCTATGGGATGCCAAAAATAAAACGTCACTAACATCGAAGTTGCCATGGAAAATAGCGATGTCACATCGCTGTAATTTTACAGAATGCAGAGGCTAGTAAGGGTTTTCCTTGAGATCGAAACACAGCGTCGATTAAACGGTTCCAGCAATACGGACGGTACCCAATTAGCTGCATAAGTCCAGTCACTTGGCTCAAATATTTACTCAAAATTGTACCTACTTAAAAAAAATTAAAACCAGTCTGTTTTTAAGTAATTACAATATTTTTTTTTATTTTCACTTCTCTTTTAACACAGCTATTTTTCAATCTAATGCTTTTCTATTGCACCCAACCCACTCACCTATTACTCTTTCTCGTTAAAACCGTCGCAAAAAATTGTTTCTAATATATTACTGTCTATATATCACAAATTGACCTTGAAATGTTTTCTACCAGGAGATAACTTATAACAAGTTATTCGACTTCAGCATATAAGGCGATTCCCGAGGATTCGGCCTACGCAAGAATTTTTACTTTTGTTCAAAAACATATTATTTTGCGACTCCAATGCACTTATAGTGAATCAGTGTATAAACATTAATTTCATCTGATTTGGTTATGAGTGACATACTCGAGGATCTCCGACAAAACAATATGCTTTATGATAATCGTTTTAAGGGCTTTGTACTTTATTATCTTGCCAATGAAACACATACTTTTTGGAATGGTGATTTAGTTAACTGTCACTGAAAACAACTGTCAAAATTTCCAATTGTTTTGTCTCCCAATTGGACAGAGATCATAATTTCATTATCAACCCATATTCGGCTTACTGCTGAGCTCGAGTCTCCTCTCAGAATAAGAAGGGTTAGGCTAGTAGTCCACCACCCTGACCCAATGTGGATTGGCAGAATTCACACACGCAGAGAATTAAGAAATTTCTGTGGTATGCAGGTTTCCTCACGATCTTTTTCCTTCGCCGTTTGAGACACGTGATATTTAATTTATTAAAAGGTGCATGCTCCAGACCGGATTCGATCCCAAACCTTTCGGAATCGGAGGCAGAGGTCATATCCACCGGACTATTACGGCTATAGTTAAAGCAATTTACTTACCTAATAATACTTTAATATGACGTAGACAGTTTTGTTTAAATAAAAGACAATTTATTTATTTTGCTATTGAAATTGAAGTCGAAAAGTAACTCTACATTTTCATTCTGAAACTGGTGGTAGTTTCTACTAATAGTCAATCTTGACGTTCCTAAAGTGCTTGTAAAGTAAGCCTGCTTGAAGTACACGAATTTTCGTTTTTAGAAACTAGGATTCCCTAACCTTACAAAAGATAAATTCATTGTCACTAATGAATTTGTGGCTTTCATCCAAAGTTCCAACGCTATTACTGAAAAATTCTCTGACAAAAATAATAATATTTCACCAGAAAACTTAATAGAAAAGTATAATAAAAGAGAAAACGGCTAGGTATATGCAATATTCCCATAATAGTATAAATTCACTCAAGAACAGCAATGAAAATAAAAATCCAATACTTTCACAGCTGCTTTGGCGGAGTGTCGCCAATCCCGCTCCCCTATAACTACAATCGTAAAGCTGATCTAACTCCCGTCTTGAGGGTAACGTATGCTAAAAAATGCAAACAGGAAAATTTAATGATACGTGAAGTATACCAGGCAGCAGTAAAAATAAAGCTCCCGGGATTGTGCCATATTTCGAAGAATAACCACTGTTCTCATAAGATTCTTATGAGTTCTGTAACTTTGTAGACTTACTTTTTATGACTACTTTTAAGTTTTTGGTGTAGCCATCGTAAGGAAATATTAAAAGCTTTTTAATTAAGCGACCAATTTACATTTCGATATGATTTTTATCACAATTAAGGCTTTTTGGTTGATATTACCAAGTAGTAAAATCTTTTAATACGTCACTATTGGTCTATGTTTGTCTCTTTCTCTCGTGTCGACATAATAAGTCGTGGTGCGCATTCAAGCCCATACAGGTTTCATAATATTAAGCGAAATATTTCTACTTGTTTTAAGATTTAAAGAATATATGAAGATCAAAGTTACAAATGAGGCACAGTTAAATACAGCACAGCACAGTTAAATAAGGGTCAGTATACAACAATGTATCAAATGAATGTTCAATGCGATGATATCTTCTGGACGATAGCCAAGTGCTGGCAACCGCGTAGCAAGACCAAACAATATTCGCCGCTTGACTTATGAAGGCCGTGAACTTACATTTATGAAAGTATAAAACTTTATCCGCAAATCCAGATCGAGTTCGAGGTGAGAAACTGTGGTAGCTCCTAAACGTTGAAGCACCATTGTGTACATTGCTTTAATATAACTTGAATCGCTTATTATTCTAAGCTATTGACTCGAACATGAAAATTGCGTTTAGTTTTGTTTATGGAGGGGAAAAGGGTGAGATATATTACTTGGGCTTGAAACTTAAGAATAATAAAATGAGAGATACGTTACATTTTTATATTGCTGAACTCATCTATATCTATATCTATACTAATATTATAAAGAGGTAAAGTTTGTAAGTTTGTCACATTTTTTAAATGGGGTAATCTTCGGAACTACTGGTCCGATTTTAAAAATTCTTTCACCAGTAGAATGCTACATTATCGGGGAGTGCTATAGGCTATATTTTATATTGGTATCGTATATATTAGGCGAGTTATCACAGTTTTTGTCATACAGGTCGGACTGAAAATCCTCTTAAACAGACTTATTCGCATGCGCTGCCTTAACTATTGTGAAGAGATAAAATAAAAGTGAAAATAATTGCTTAAGTACCGTCATTTTTCGTGAAATCATCTATTATTTGACGATTTAATACGGTTCATTAGCTTCTCGAGTTCGGTTCTTGTAAATCTTAAAGGAATAAAAATATTCGTTAAATATACCTTCAAGTACCTACTAGTACACAAGTTACTATTGATTTAGTAAATCTCTATATTGTATTTCTGTGTATCCATAAGTAACGGCCTCCGTGTCGCAGTGGTATGGCCGGTGGATTTACAAAACGGAGGTCCTAGGTTCGATTCCCGGCTGGGCCAATTGAGGTTTTCTTAATTGGTCCAGGTCTGGCTGGTCGGAGGTTTCGGCCGTGGCTAGTTACTAGTTAGTTACCACCCTACCGACAAAGACGTACAGTCAAGCGATTTAGCGTTCCGGTACGATGTCGTGTAGAGACCGAAAAGGGACGTGGATTTCATCCTCCCCCTAACAAGTTAGCCCGCTTCCATCTTAGACTGCATCATCACTTGAGGTGAGATTTGAGATGAGTCAAGGGCTAACTTGTAAAGAATAGTAGTTGTACTTGTATATCGATAGGTAACAAGTCAAGCCCTAGTTCCTGGTCCTTATATGAATAACATCAGCTGATAGTGACCTTTGACGAGTTAAATAATATTATCCTTAGACCACTAGCATAGAAGCAACGTGGTGGGTCTAAGCCCCAAATTTCCTCTGCTATATAGAAGCTAGTCATTAAAAATACGCTGATAATGGTGATGATAATTTATAAAAATGAAAAATAGTTAGTCAGGTGGCCTTAATCCTCATTTGCTTACTCTTTATGCGCCAAAAAGTAGTACATAATCGTAAATTGATACAATGATTAGAAGAGTTAAGAAGTGTATTAGACAAGACAACGTCAATATCTTAGATATCTACACTTAAATAAACATAAAACATTTCGAGTAGCCACTTTGGCGAGAAACGCTTGATGCTCGAGAGTCACTCCAGTATTTAATTAAAAGTAAGCGAAAAGAAAACTGAGAAGGTAGGGTGATTTGTCAAATGTAATTAAAAAGAAAACGAAGGAACTGACGAATTACGGGGACTCTAAAAACACGACGGGCTTCAAGTATTTGTTAAGTTGCCGACATTTGTTTTCGAGCTAATTACGTAGTTAATGAGACAGTGACATCTTATAAAAAGAAAGTAAATAAGTAAGGTAAATCTAATAATAACTTGAAATAATTCTGCGCAATTTGTAATTTATGAACACATTTCATTATTGTTTCTTGAACACAAATAAAATTCAAAATTACAAAAAATCTTGCAAATTACCAACTTCTCTACTTGTACCTACAATTAAATCGAACTGTTAGAACGAATACTCTTTGAAACTGGGGAGAGCTGATTAATTCAAAATTAAATAGCTAATATAAAAACCAGGATTTTCTTTAATGGTTGAGTAACTAGAAAAAAGGTTTTAGTCTTTATTCTACATTAAAGTGAAGAAAATAGCGATCAGATATTTGTATAGTTTGATCAATCTAAAAGTTAGACCCCTGTATCCGGGAGCGTTTTGTACATACAAAAGGCCGAATTGCCTTCTCTGATTGAATTATGCCTCCCCTATCCTCTGGATGGGTCTTGCCTTTTGTGGGATATTTATGTTAAACTAGTCATAATAAAACGCCTCGATCTCTTCAATTTAAAACCCTCAAATTTTCAATTCCTTTTCTAGGGATTGAGGGATTGATGTATGATCTGAAATGCATTTCTAGTTTTCAACTTTATTTACATCTCTATTATTGATTTGTTGTGGATTTGTAGTAAAATGTGATTTTTTTTGTAATTTGTAGCTAGAAACGTAAGTTAAATATCTTGAAAACAAAAAAAAATTAACCAGAGAAATATAAATGTACGAGTAAAATAATGTATGTTTGTTAAGGTGTCACAAAAATCTATAAAAAAAAATCTATAAAAATTTTATAAATAAAAATATCAAAAATAATAAATAGTTTTCATTCCGCAGAATTTAAAAAACAGTGCAGACTGACACAAACATAATAATCATTGGAACTAAAATAAAAAAAAAACAGTCTGGCACAGGCTTTAATACCTTTTGTGATTTCAATCACGATAATTAATCAAGAGATACCATTATTTCTAAATAACCTCCTTCTAAGAAACTAACAAGCAAATAAACCATTTTTCTCTTATTCACATCAAAAACGTAAATCCTAAATTTAAATTCTATATAGGTTCACAGATTAGGCAGATGTAGGCGCAGAACATTTATGGTATCTTGTTCCAAATAACCATAAAAAAACAAAAGGCGAGACAGTAAGTTTGGACATCGGAATGTTTGATCATTTTAGTCGTGATCTAAGTGGAATATAATTACCATAAAGCAATTTTTGATTTCCAATTATGTGTAGAGCGAACTATTTTTCGGCCATTTTTTGTAATGTGATCGTGTTAACTGATTTTACGCTGAATTCTTGGAATAAAACAAACAGATTTCTGTGTAAAGTTGTAGTTAAGAGGTATTAGTTTACACTTAGGTTTTCTAACAATTAAGGGTATTATTCAGAAATACCTTTAGTTATTAAAGACATTTTAAAAATAGAACAATAACACAGTTAACAGTCTTTCCAAGAAAGCCCGACTTTAAAAGAACTTTTAAAAACACTTCAACGCTTCGAAACCCACAAATGCAATTATCGCCGGAAGAAAAGTGGATTAAGAAGGGGTCCATTGTAAATAGAAAATCGGAGTCACTCAAAGGATTTTCATAGACAAAAACTGAAAAATAAAAACGTTGATGAAAAAAAGCGGAAAGGAACTCGTCAGCAATGTGTCGACCCCGAACCAATTGAATTTCAAAGCTGACAAGCGTCTACCGCGAAATTTATTCAAAGAATAAATCTGAAAATTTGTAGATCTAAAGGCATAAAGGCAAAGTGGTGCCAACGCGTCGACACAAAGGAATTTCTAAATTTCACGGCTTCCGCCTCAACTGTTTGTATTTATATGAGAGGGAAGGGTAAGAAATGACAAACGAGTGAGGGGAAATAACTAAAACTGCAGACTCTAGTGGAGATAAGCAGCCAATGTCGCGCGTCGTCACCGCGGGTGTCTGCTGCGGTAGGCACCTACTCATAATACAGCCACTAACTTTATTCCTATGTTTTGTTTTTGTAAAATACAAACATAAAGCGTATTAGAGTGTAAAGGATTACATTGATATAAACAATACTAAAGCTTGGTATTAAATAACTTGGTACCCAGCTCTAAACATCTGAATGCAATCTGAAACCAAGAGATGGTTGTAATAAAAAATGTCTTTATCACTTAGTTGTCTGCTTCTTTTTAAACTATTACCATGCATTGATATTCACTTGACCTCCTCGTCGCCTTTTTACCATCGCACTGCAAGACAGGTAGGTTTCCATCCCTACGTCACTGACATTCCAATAGAACTCTTACGTAGCGATTTGCTTCATCGTTTCTTATACGCATGGCTAGGGTATGGAACTCTCTCCCGAAATCAATATTCCTAATTTAAACTCCTTTAAGATAAGAGTGAATAGGCATCTTCTTGGCGTATCACCTTAGGCCACATCTACATTTACCATCAGGTGTGATCGTGGTTAAGCGCGAGCTTATAAAAAAAATACTTGAATTTATTGAACCTTTTTCAGTTCAAGATTGTTATGAGTAAATGACGTTAACTAAATAACTAACTCTAAACGTTGTGGAAAGGTGGAAGAAAGTAAGGGTTTTTATTAAAATTACCTACCCAACCATTAGTATATTTATGTGATTGAAAAATTATTTTGTCATATATTGTACTTGTAATATTATATCTAAACATTACCTTTGTAACTATCAAATCTAAATTTAAGTTATATCAGGTAATTCAAGGTTAAAGGCGCTATTGTTTATCTGGTTTAATGTATATATTATTTTGCTCAAGATCTAGAGAATCTTGTGTTCAATCTCAGAGTAGAGATATAGAATAGATCAGATAGATTACAGAGGTTCATATTATAATTTGCGGTGTTCTAGAATTATTGGCATTTGCTATCTTGATCGTGTTTCAAACTATTTGATTGGCATAAATAACTTAATAGACATAGCTCAACGAGTTGCGAAGCTGAAGTGACAATGGGCGGGGCACATGGTTCGAAGAGCCGATGGACGTTGGGGTCCCAAAATGCTGGAATGGCGACCCCGCACTAGTAAGCGCAGTGTTGGCCGACCCCCCACCAGGTGGACTGACGACATCAAGCGAGTCGCTGGGATTCGCTGGATGCAAGTGGCTCAGTATCGTGATGTTTGGAAGTCCCTACAAAAGTCCTATGTCCTGCAGTTGACGTCCATGGGCTGATATGATGATGATGAAATAACATAATAATTTAATGTCAGTCATGTATTGTTTAACCGTGTGATTGGTGTAGTGGTATGCGCGGTGGATGTACAATCGGAGGTCCTGGGTTCAATCCCCGGCTGGGCTGATTGAGGTTTTCTTAATTGGTCCAGGTCTAGCTGGTGGGAGGCTTCGGCCGTGGCTAGTTACCACCCTACCGACAAAGACGTACCGCCAAGCATTTAGCGTTCCGGTACGATGTCGTGTAGAAACCGAAAGGGGTGTGGATTTTCATCCTCCTCCTAACAAGTTAGCTCGCTTCAATCTTAGATTGCATCATCATTTACCATAAGGTGAGAGTGTAGTCAAGGGCTTACTTGTAAAGAATAAAAAAAAAAGTGGTTCATTAGAACAACCACGGATAATGAGATCCCAGGGGGCCTGTAGCCATGTGGGTACGATTCCCTTTCTACAAACGCTAACGCTTCGAAAACCAAAAAAAAAATGTATGGGAATGACAGATCCGATCGATAACTTGATCACGTAACCTGTCGATTGCAAATGTAATTTCCATACATTTTTTTAGTTTTCGAAGCGTTAGCGTTTGTAGAAAGGGAATCAAAGTGCCACATGGCTACAGGCGTTCGAAATCTTTGTCGAACAATTAAAAAGATTATTGGATTATTCTACACTTCAAGAAATTATCAGCAGTAAAAAAGTGCAGTTTTAAAATATTTTCAATGTACAGAATTAGCCGTGATAGCCCAGTGGATATGACCTCTGCCTCCGATTCCGGAGGGTGTGGGTTTGAATCCGATCCCAAGCATGCACCTCCAACTTTACAGTTGTGTGCATTTTAATAAATTTAATATCACGTGTCTCAATCGGTGAAGGAAAACATCGTGAGGAAACCTGCATACCAGAGAATTATCTTAATTCTCTGCGTGTGCGAAGTCTGCCAATCCGCATTGGGCCAGCGTGGTGGACTATTGGCCTTACCCCTCTCATTCTGAGAGGAGACTCGAGCTCAGCAGTGAGCCGAATATGTGTTGATGACGACGACGACGACAGAATTAGACCTGTTACAGTTTTATTATAAGTATAGATATATAGAAAGATAGATATATATTTTATAAAACTAAATTCACAAAATCATTTTCAAACAACTCTTTTAACAACTACATATTAAACTATAAACTCCTTAAACAATTATTTCGGAGTGCAGTTACAAACGCCTAGCATGTTACAAAGAGCAAAGTGTTATTTGTTCAACAAAAGTTCCTGGATGCTTTTAGAGACGAGTTTCACTTACAAAGTACAAGTAACATTTGCGTTTGAGAACTATTTTCATTAATAACTATTACTCACTATTAACATTATTATGACGCTAAAATATGTAAATGAAAGATTTGTTATAGATGTTGTTGGTAACTTTGATAATAAGCAAACATTTGAATACCCGACGATATATCAATACAATAAATATCATAATCATTAATTCCTAGACATAGAAATAAAATTGAAGTGTCTGCCTGTGTTTTCAAAACAACTGAGATTTTCTCAAGTGCTTGTAGTTAATACTACATACGATACACGACACCTAAACTTAATAGAGCTTTATTAAAATTTTTGTCAGTCTGTCTGTCTGTTTTTCCGGTTTGGGCTAATCTTTTGAAATAGTTAGTATTACGAGTAGTTCCTGATAATTATAGTTAGTGACATGTTAGTTGTAGTTCCTGCTGTACTACATGCAGATTTTTTTTAATTTGCCGTTTTTTTTAAGTCACACTTTCATTTGCCAGGGTCTAGGCCTACTGATTTCTCACAGATCTTCCAAATTAGTCGGCTACTACTTAGAATGTATCGTCACTTATCATTAAACACTTATCACCGACATAGCTCAGCGAGTCGCGAAGCTGAAGTGGCAATGAGCAGGCCACATAGTTCGAAGAGCCGATGGACGTTGGGGTCCCAAGGTGTTGGAATGGCGATCCCGCACCGGAAAACGCAGTGTTGGTCGACCCCCCACTAGGTGGACAGAGGACATTAAGCGGATTGCAGGAAACCGCTGGATGCTGGCGCCTCGTTATCGTTATGCTTGGAGGTCCATGCAAGAGGCCTATGTCCAGCAGTGGACGTCCATCGGCTGTAATGATAATGACGGTAACACAGTAGTTAATCATACTGTACATACTCGTTTATTTATAAACTGACTTGAATATTATATATAATATATTAATAAATAAATAAATGGGTTTGAGCTCCCATATCCCCTCTCCTATAATGAGAGAGGCCTGGCCCTGTAGTGTGCCGTTAAAATATGCTAATAATGATGGTTAATTAAACTTTTAGTTAAGGTAATTATTAATATTTAACCACGCCCTACAAAGCTATCGAATATCGTTTGCAATATTGTAAGCAAATTGCCGGAGTTTCGTACAACGCCAGTAAATGTTTACCGCCATACTAAAAAGGAATCCTGGAAATGGCAGTGTTATGGTGGTCACACTGTCAACGACAACATAGTGGTTAACTTGTGTTGTAGCCGCATTTACCTACTACGACCTTTACGAGAGCAAGCTTTTAGTATTTTATACTTTACATAAAATTATACTTCTTATATCGTCGAGTTATAATTAACCACATTCATGTAGCGTTTAAAATTTAATTTGTTAAATTATCTAGATAATAATGCTTACTTGTAACTATAACATTGATTAGTGCTGAAAATTTTTGGTAAATTTTGAGTATAGTAGGGTAGGGTAGGTGTAGGGAAGAGTGCACCTATGTAATTAAGCGAAGCGTGACTAGGTCCGATATTGAATATATTATTATGAATTTTTTTGTTGGAGGGCATTATAATTATGATTATGATATTAAAGCCTAAAATATTTTTTTGTTATTTTTGTCTCTCTGTCTGTCCGTCTTTTTGTGACCGTGCGTCATGCTAAAACAACCGAATGAATTCAAACGAAACTTGACACGATTAGAGACCATAATACGAAGAAGTATGTTTACTACCACTGTTGTGTTTAAAATTAGAACACAAAACAAGAACAATTGAATGCAGCAAGCGCCTTTTCTTTGCATGCCAGCAAAAATCAATATGTTTGATTTAAATATGATAATTATATAGGGGTCTGTACCTACTCTTATTTTCTGTGTTGCTTTCATTATAGAACACGCCGTGATAAAGATTTTAAAATGATAATAGCTGTCTGATATAAGCAGAATAACTTTAATACTGACGGCCTCTCTGTGGCGCAGTGGTACGCGCAGGGGACTTACAAGACGAAGGTCCTGGGTTCGATCCCTGGCTGGACCGATTGAGGTTTTCTTAATTGGTCCAGGTCTGGCCGGTGGGAGGCTTTGGCCGTGGCTAGTTACCACCCTACCGACAATGACGTACCGCCAAGCGATTTAGCGTTCCGGTACGACGTTGTGTAGAAACCGAAAGGGGTATGGAATTCATTCTCCGCTTAACAAGTTATCCCGATTCCGTCTTAGGTTGCATCATCACTTACCATCAGGTGAGATTATAGTCAAGGGTTAACTTGTAAAAAATAAAAAAATAAATAATAACTTACTCGTACATTTTGTGTACTTTCTGATTAGTTTGTGCCTTATTGACGCATAAAACTGGCTGGCTGTACAAAATTTATAAGATATTTCTATGAAATAGGCTAATATTTGTTTATTTTTAAATTTCAATCAAATAAGAATGTAAGCTACATAATTTAATAAAGTATTAGACATCGTTTAACAATGAGCAAGGTAACCAAGCGACGCTATTGCTTCTTCGAATTGCCAGGCTTACGGGTCTGCCACACTATGTTCCTTGCACTAGCTCTTAGCTATTCTCCTCTCACTGCCGCGATATTGTCTGGACGTTGATTTACTCGCGAAACCCCTTACTTTTTCTTTGACTCGCGCTCAAAATCCGACGAAATAGGGAGCGATTAGCATGACATTCGGCATGACAGGTAACGTTGCCACACCACTTCTCTGCCTCCTCGTCGAGTGTGAGGCCCATAACCTAAAATACGAGTAAACAATGAATGCAATAGTAGTCATGTCTTGTTGGCTCAGTGTGTGCGCTCTTCCTTAGTTTTAGATCTTGACAAAGGGTAAAAATATTGTGATTTTATCTGACCCAAAAACAGCTGAGTACTGAGTAAGTTGGTGGTGTTACAAACACGTGCCTCCGATAGCAAGTTACGTCGTCGATCGCAGTCATTATCATTATAATCAACTAATAATCCCTAATCGTTACATAGTCAGACATTATCACACTAAGCCCGCAAACTTGCATTGGAGAAGCTTGGTGGACAAAAGCTCCGAAATTCCTGTCTTTAAAGATAGAGGTTTGGCGTTCAGACCTAGTGTCATTGCTGAAGATTTTTCAAACCTTTAGCAATGACACAAGGATGGAATTTGGTGTAGACAAGTGTGCGGTCATCAATGTAGAGCGAGGCAGGATAGTGAGCTCCGAGAATATAGTTATATCAGGAACTGTCATTCTCAAATCACTCCGCGAAGGCGAGACCTATATAGTACCTTGAAATGACAGAAGCACTTGGTATTGAAGCAGGGAATATGAACGACCAATATCTCAAGAAGCTTTCGCTTAACTGTTGAATCAAGGGTCGGACAGATACAGAAGGCAGTTTGAATTATTTTTTATAATTTTTTAATAGTGTTTTTTTCATTTTGTATTTTATCAACATTGTTAAAAGTTTAAAAAGAAAGATAAATAAATAAATAAGAGCTAAAATATGAGGATTGGTATTATAATAATTATGATAACTGATGATAACAAAAATAATCTGATTATTATGACTGAACTATTTGAGTAACGTTCCTGTAATTGATAATCCTACTGAAATCTAGAAACTAAAAAAAGACCTAAAAGGTAGGAAGGAACGTAGGTATTTAATGTAAGTTAATCTGTTGTTCTAAAAACATATGAAAATAATTAAATTTCAATTTGATATAATGAATTATTTTTTTTTTGAATTAATGAGCGTAAGATTATCATTTTTCTATTTGATGATCAGATCATAGTTCAAGAAAGCCGCGTGGTACACCTCTCGTGAGAATTTACTTTATAGCTTTAATCTTAAAATGAACTTAAATATTTTTAATATACATTACATACAGGTACATACGAGTGTACACGATGCCATAAAAACTATACGCCTTAAAATAAATATTTTCTGTCCACTTTTATCACAAGTTGTAAGAACATACAATAAACGGTGTTATATTTCCTAGGTGTAGATGGTGTGATGTATTTATAAAACTCCATGTTGAAAAGTTTTCAGTTTTAATAATATCTATGCTATTTTTGTAAAAATATTCCCATCAGTCAGTACAACAATAAAAAGTGATAAGCTCTGTTCTCGAAAGCATGTGTTTTTTTTTTACTTTATTGCTTTTAGAAATCGTAAAATATTACACAACCATTTGATTATAATATTTTTAGCTAAATCAAAAATATTAAAAGGTGGCCTGCAGTAGGTTACCTCTAATTAGCACTCGCGTTATGTATAAGTCAGAAAAAAATATACCGGGAGAGTTAAACATTCACAAAGTCCTTATTTTATAACTTCTGGCTCGAGCTAAAATAGTATTGTAATGTTATGATACCTAATATTATTAATAATGGTAAAGCAAATACGTCATAAAGTAATTAATTTATTTATAATGTGGTCCCATTCCGAAGGATCACACTATAAAAGTGAATAAATATTATGACCTAACAAATGAATTAACTAAAAATGACTATGTACTTATTTAGTTAGTCTGTACGCCGTAGAAGTAGGCCGTAGAGGTAGGATTACTAGCAAAATCTCTCTATAACTTGCTTAAAGACCTTGGCTTCTCTACAACTGCAACAAGTTCTATCCTAGAACGGGTATCCAAAGCTGCTCTAATAGGATCTTACCAAATTTGGCTAGGCAGGGTGAACAACACGAGTTGAGGAGGGAAGTGTTGATCGATCGTCTAGGAATTCCTTAACCCTACATCCAGCTCACAAGTCCAGGACTTTCCTCGGAGATTTTCTCTCTACCACGCGATCCATGGATTGCTAAGATATTCGTCTCATAAATCGTCAATCTTGTATGCATATACATCTCGTAATATTAATATTAAACTGTGACCATTTTTTTTGGCTTGCAGTGGAGTGTTCACGCCTGTTCATCAGTGCCGTTACAATAAATCAGTAGAAATGACACCTTGAGCGTTAACCAGTCACCAACTCGATGGGTGGTCGGCGAGCAGGCGCCTTCTACTACAAATAAAACTGTGCATGCACATAAATAGTGTATCATAAGATTAATTGTAATTTATATGTAAATATCGTATTACTTGTGTTGTTCACCCATTGGTTTTACTACACTAAAACAAATGAGATTTTGTAACATATATTAAATTTTCAAATTAACCACAATCTTGTTTGAAATATTACACAATTTATTCTTTTGATGATTACCGTAAATTCGATATACCAAATGTACTGTAAAAGTGTTATTAACACTCATTCTTACTGGGTTTTTTTATATTATTACTGATAACATTATGAAACAAAGAAAAGCCAAAATTATAAAATTTCTTATAGGCTTTAGAAAAAAACAACTATTTAAGTACACATCTTTACTATGCTACGTAAATACGTAACACTTCTTATTACTTATTCTCTGTAGACAGAGAATAAGTAATAAGAAGTGTAATAAGAACTCCAAAGTCTTTATTTTTTAATCATAGTAAAAGTATTCAAGTTAAAGTAATGGGTGCTCTGCAGAAATAAATAAATAGTTTTGTCTATTTAAAAAAGGACATTGACTTCTAGCTCAAGATTGATATTTGTAAATATACTTCATACTAATAGAATTATACTTACAGAATAGGTTGCGCACAAAACATAACGTAAACGTACCGCTGTCATTGGTTCACCGAATTTAATTGCCTATATTTTTTTCATACCGGGTACATTTCATTATGGAGTAAACTCCAAAATTTAATCATTTAATACTCACCGAGCGCAATTTCACTAGGCAACCTGTTTGCAATGTGTCAAGATGAATATTTTCTATCATTTATTATTTTTCCCAAATAATTAACAGATGACGGTATCCTTACGCCGGATCTCATACTATTATTTATCAAGGTACTATGGTACCGATATCGACTAAATGCCAGTTTCTAGTAAAATAATAATATGAGTATGTAAAAAAAAGGAATATAGTAAACTAGTATATTTACCTAACAGTGTTTATTAGTAGAAAAATACTACACGATCAACGTTGAAAATAAAACCAATTAAACTCGCGCGGAGAAAACTCGATTAGCGTACAGAAGTTTGAGAACAATAGAAAATGAAATTCCCTTAAGCATTAACAGTTCAAAAGTTAACAAAACACAAGCACTGGGAAACGTCGAGAACACGATTACATTTTTGCAGGTGAGCAACAAATAAGAGCCCAGCAAGTTGAAACAATATTCGGGGGCGCCACTCGAAAGCGTTAAGTGAGTTTAAAAATTTTAGGCAAAGCTTTACAAGAGGATTGAGAGTTCGTAGGGTCAGACCTTCGCCATTTAATAAATCCTGGAAGTTTGTCAACCCTTACTTCTACTAAAGGTAAGTGCGATAGGCAACTATATAGTTAGCTCTGTTGTAGCTCTGGGAGGCAGCAGGTTTCAAATGTCAAAGACCCTCTACCGACTAAGTTTAAAGCGTCCAAGTTTACTTTTAAAGGGGAACAATTCTTTCATACATGATTTTTGCGAAACTTTAACCGTTTACGCAGCACATGCATGCTTTCAATAGGAACAAGTCCTCCGATGTTGAAACATTCTTTATTAGTGCTTTGCTCCAATTGGTCTTAGCGTATAAGCAAGCAGATAAATGATCTATCTAACACTAAACGAATTGTTCAAATCGGACCAGTAGTTCTTGAGATTTGGCGATCAAAACTAACAAACAAATTCTTCAGATTTAATATAGATTTACAGATTACGTTATATAGGTACTAGAACAATTTACTGTTCTGGACTCTTCAATCCTATCCTATGCTACCACCCAAAGTCAGCACGGCCTCACAACTCACAATGTCTTTAGTTTCCAATCGCATTTACTAATGTTAGGAGCATGGGTTTTTATAAAATATGGGAAGTCTGACAATCACAGGCCCTTAGTTTAACAGGAAGAGAAACACTCAAATTGAGTCAAACAAACGAAACTCATCGACAAGATTCAGTCTCGCAGAGTTTAAGAACAATTTTTCTCTTAAAGCTAAACAAATGAGACGCCATTAGATGGAGTGAGAGCGCTTAATCTATTTCTGACGAGTTCAGTGACGCGGACAAAGACAAATCGACATTAGCCTACCACACGGCGAGAAGGCGTTCCACTTCTGTTTCAATTCCGCTTTTATTTGCGGATTAACGTCTTATTAGTCATGGAGCCGCGATGTGGATCAGGCTTGATACCGCAAGCCTTATGAATGACTCAATTACTCCGCAGAGGCTGTACCAACCCATTGAAGAAATTTAAATCACTCGTGAAATTTAAATACTTAAATACATGTGAAGATATGCTATTCTCCTTTCGGTTTGTTGTTGGTACCACTTGGTTAAGTTTGGTGCAATAATGCTTTATGATATTGACCTGGGAGATCCAGGATTTGCTTCTGATCCTAGTTCATCAACGTCATTATCATTATTACTTTATCGGTACACTATAGATAGCTTCGCTTTTATATGAAAAGGGATATTAAGGAGCACAATGAACACAATGCACACTGGATTAGCGGGCTTAATATCACAAAATTCCTAAAACTCCAAGCAGAGATTTTTTACTGAAAATTTCTTGGAGCAATGAAATGCTGATTCGTAGCCAAATACAGACCTTAAACCTAGGACCTACTCGTATATGAGAAAAGTTGTTCACACTACAATTATAATAAAGCACTTTACAAACAAATTTTAGGGCACTCATGGAATACTTGGATCCTGAGGGAAATGTAATAAAAGACAATGCAATAGACGAATTACTTATTTTCCCCCAATATATTTTATGAAGTACCAAGTCACAACCTAATACAATTACTCTGAAAGGTTCGTTACATTCCTTCAGGCCGCAGTAAGAATACCAAATTGTATCAAGTAAATAGAACACAGACAAGGTGCCAAAACTTGCTTACTTTACTGCAGATAGTCTTGGCTGTAGTTAACAATCAATGCAGGTATCTGAACAAAATAAGAAGCTTTGAAGTAAATTGCTAGATATCGTATTTCCTTAATACGTTACCGGATAACCAACAAAACGATGTACTCATTGTATTAATAACTATCCAACCCGACAGTGTCTACTTAACTATAAATATTAAATTTGAACAAGAATAATAAATAAATAACTATTGTTGTGCTTTTTGATTCACAATATATTTTATCTTTTTATCTACAAATAAAATGTAGCAACGTTGAGACACACACAGTTGTTTAAAACTTTTGTCTTTCTGTCTGTTTGTCTGAGTTAATATTTGGAACGGTTTAACCAATTTTGATGAAGTTGGAAGATTAGCCCGAAAAATCCATGGTTCCTGTGTGATTAATAAGAACTGAATTACGCGCGAAGTCGCGGGCGTTCACCAGTTTATACTATAGTGGAAGTGGCAGCTATATTCTGGTATTAATATTATAGAAGCATCCATAATTCGTAACTTCAATTAATTGAGTGTTGATTGATTCTTCTTTTTCTTTTTTTTTATTCTTTTACAAGTAAGCCCTTGACTACAATTTCGTCTGATGGTAAAAGATGATGCAATCTAAGATGGAAGCGGACTAACTTGTTAGGAGGAGGATAAAAATTCACACCCTTTTCGGTTTCTACATGACATCGAACCAGAACGCTAAATTGCTTGGCGGTACGTCTTTGTCGGTAGGGTGGTAACTAGCCACGGCCAAATATTCCACCAGCCAGACCTGGACTAATTGGCCCAAATCTCAATTGGCCCAACCGGGGACCCAGGACTTCTGTCATGTAAATCCACCGCGCATACCACTACGCCACGGAGGCCGTCAAAATATATAGTCATTCATGACTATATAACAAAATAATGATTTGACTTTGTGTAAAATTAGTTTCTACATGCCTTCCAAACTTGTAAATATAAAAACTCCTATGGGTGAAAATGTAGATTTAAATGTAAAGAATTTTAAAATATCACACAAAGCAGCGGCGTCGTCATGAAACTCACGGAATAATAGAATGAAGTAAGTTTGAACAGAATTTTCTGTACCTAAATTTTACGCTTCCGTTTAGTTAGTGCTCATCCAGTGTGAGAAGATTCTTACTGCTTCATTCCGGTGGAGATTTTTAATTTCTTTCTTTGAATTTAAATTCAGCGCTCAGTGAATGCTTAATTCAAAGCATTCGAGGCATGATTCTTATTGTCCTATGGTAACTGTTGCAGAAAATGAATATTTCAGCCGAATTCAAATAGTATATTAAATTATGATATTCGTTTGTTCGTTATCAACCCTCACTGCTGAGCTCGAGTCTAATCTCAGAATGAGAGGGGTTAGGCCAATAGTCCACCACACTGGCCCAATGCGGATTGCCAGACTTCACACACGCAGAAAATTAAGAAAATTGTCTGGTATTTTTTTAAATGCACTCAACTGAAAAGTTGGAGGTGCATGCCCCGGACCGGATTTGAACCTTTCCCTTCGGAATCGGAGACAGAGGTTATATCCAATGGACTATCACGTATCTCACAAAATGAGATACGTAATGAGATACGATATCTAAGGCCTAATGATTTCAGATTGTCATGCATAGAAAACTTAATAAAATTATTTTTTTTGAAATCAGTTTAAAAGGAGTGTGAACCAACATGATATTTTTAATAATTATTTATTTATTTATGTTTAAAAATACAAGGTATATTTAAAAAAAAAATTAGACAACAATTCTCAACGAATCCACACAGTCAGCATGAACATTTCACGCTTGATCTTTTTCTGACGAGTTCAATGACACGCACAAAGACAAATAGCCACCACTCGGCGCGAACGCATCCCACTTCTGTGCTCGTATCAATCCCACTTTTATTTGCGGATTAACTTCTTATTAGTCATTCCGCCGATGAGGCTCGGGCCTGATATCGCAAGCCTTATAAATGACTCAATTATTTCGCCAACGAGTGCGAATCCATTCGGGAATTTGAACTGTATACGCGTCAGGGGTAAATCATTTGCATTACTAAGATTGCTTTTTCTAATTTATTTAATGCGCGGCTTATTTACGATTATTTCAATGAAAATCTAAGATAATATTTTAACAATTATATTTAAGATATATTAAACTTTATTATATTAATTTATAAAATAATCTGTCTGTTAGGCTTACGATCACGAGGTCCTAGGGTCGAGCTAAGAAATAGAGCCTTTTTTCTCCCAAAGAAAGTGAGGAATCTATAGGCTGATAAAATAATACATTTTTAAGTTAACCACGTTATTTAAAATAAAACTTTATTTCTGATTTTCTACACTTTTACTAAACAAAGAGAAAATTGTTCAATAACATAGTTTTACTGGAGCGGGCGTGGTCTGTTATCCTTGGATTGAACCCCAAAACTGTGTAGCCAATAAAGTTTTACATAAAGTTATTAATGTGATTTTTTGACTAATAATATTAGCTTTTAAATCTGAAATAAAAATTAACAAACAAACAAAAGCAATTAGTTTCGTGTTTAATTATAGTTATTTGAATATTATCTTGACATGTAATTTGTTGGTTAACCCGTAGCGTGTACATTAGCTTCAAAATAACACTCCGTCTGTCGGTGCTCATTAAATTCGATTGTGTTTTGTTAAGCGTACATAACGAGAAGACGACACAAACTCTGTATTAACTTTTAAGGACTTTCATATAAAATTTAAATTCGCACCGCACCTCATAAGATACAGGCCGCTTCAAAATAGTATTAGCTGGAGAGCTGGTCGACATTTTTGGGTAGGTATTTGAAGCAGGCTAAAAACTTATCCTGCAATTTACCATCCTAAATATTTTTATACCATTGCATTTTTACATTGATAATAAATCATTTTAACTTGTAAGCATACACCTTTAACTTTGGCAGATGCTTGAAAAACTAATTTGAAAAAACCTATTGAATAAAATTTCATATTGCCACACGGACATTTATTGCAAAATAGGCCGCACTTTGAAGATAAAGGGGTTGATTTTTCCGCACTACTCCTTAGTCTAGCTCTGTGGTAGTATGTGAGAGGTACAGGACAAGTTTTTAGCATTTTTCAAATACCTACCGAAAAATGTCGACAAGCTCCCGGACCATAATGGGCGAGAATGCGGCGAGAATAAATAACGCGTAGTATATTTCAGACAAGTTGAAAAATGTCGAAATGTGTCATCTGTCAGTCGGTGTTTAGAGCGATATGTTATTTTTAAAGTGGCTACTTTTGTCGCGCGACTAAATAGACGAATAGATGTCATGTTGGAAGTCAGTTTGACACATCCTCCGTTGCTTTAAAGTTTTTACGTCATTGGATGAAGATGTCACAGATTAATTAGCGGAAGTGTGTTTTACTCTTAGACTCTTAGATAAAAGATTATAATCCGCGACGCGAAACAAGTCCCGTAATGTCTTAATGGCGCTTATTGTCATTTATTAATGGCGGTCTTATTGTCATTTGTGTAAGGCGCTGTCAATTTTAGTTAAGGTTTAGCCGCGGGAATTATTTTGTGGCGCAGAGTCTAGTCTACACTATGATTTGACTATAGGGTTTTGCTCAATGTCCTTGATAGAGATCTCTATAGGATTCATTAATTTTGAAGGATTCATTGATTTTGTATAGTTGAGAACGCTGCACTCGAAATGGTAGACGAATACGTATACCTAGGACATATGATCCAGTTAGGTAGGTCCAATTTCGAGAAAGAGGTGAACCGTCGAATCCAACTCGGCTGGGCTGCATTCGGGAAACTTCGCCACATCTTTTCGTCCGAAATTCCTCAGTGCCTGAAGACAAAAGTCTTCGAACAGTGCGTGTTGCCAGTGATGACCTATGGTTCCGAGACTTGGTCGCTAACTATGGGCCTCATAAGAAGGCTCAGAGTCACACAGCGGGCGATGGAACGAGCTATGTTAGGAGTATCTTTGCGTGATCGAATCAGAAATGAGGAGATCCGCAGAAGAACCAAAGTCACCGACATAGCTCAACGAGTTGCGAAGCTGAAGTGGCAATGGGCGGGGCACATAGTTCGAAGAGCCGATGGACGTTGGGGTCCCAAAGTGCTGGAATGGCGACCCCGCACTAGTAAGCGCAGTGTTGGCCGACCCCCCACCAGGTGGACTGACGACATCAAGCGAGTCGCAGGGATTCGCTGAATGCAGGTGGCTCAGTATCGTGATGTTTGGAAGTCCTTACAAAAGGCCTATGTCCTGCAGTGGACGTCCATTGGCTGATATGATGATGATGATGATAGAGATCTCTGAATGTTTATCTTAATATTTATGCACTTGTAATTGCTATCAGATTTAATTTAATACATTTATGACTAGATAATTTTGTCATCATCAGATTAGTTAAAGTCATTACTGTCACTTTCATTGTGATGTTTAACTGTAGAAACTAATATTACTAATTAGTTAACAACCAGGAAACGTTACTCAAAATTACGAGACATTGTTTATGTCTGTTACTTTGAGGGTAGGTTAAATAACATCAGGCTTTTACATATTAGTAATAGTATTGTTCTTGGTAAGTTATTCACTTATTTTTAAGAAGTAAAGCTCTTGAACTTATCAAACTATAAATTAAGGTTGTTATTAGGCGTAGGACGTATTCCATTGCTCTATATTGATTTCTTAGACATTTCTGTACAAGAAGGTGACATTTTTCAAAACAAATGAAATATTATTTTTTTAATAATCAAATAGTTGCAGTTATTAACAAATTAATGAGATGTTGACTCTAATACTTTCCAATTGCACGTTGTAGAGTCAACATCTCCTGAGGATGCTCCGGTTTCGGGGTGAAACGTACGTAGAGAGTATTTTTTCGGACCTGGGTGACGTCGTCGCATGGTTTCGTCGACTTTTCGCGGATGGTAGCAAAATAAATAAATCATTATATAATCATGATGAACTTCCGCTAAGTAACGCCTGCTTCTCCAACAATCAAACAAACAAAAATCCAACAAATTAATTGTAAAATGTATAACTAAATGTTGCTTATGAAAGATAATGTGCTACGAATCGTTGGTGTTTAATATTTAAATTATCGGAACTTTCCACGAGAGTATAACTTCGCGTTTTGACGCCAGCGAAGTTAAAGTTGTTATAAAAGAGAAAAGTACGTGGCAAAGGAAAAGAGAAAGCCAGCTAAGTCCTATCAAGGCTGTCCGTGTCAGTGGTCGAAGTTCGGGATTTCAGCTATTTATTGCGATCCCACAGGATTCGAGAATTTACGCGGCGAAAGATAAAAGATCCCGGTTTCTTTCTAAGGCTGCTGGCGTACGGTGTTTTAAAACGCCTTTAAACTGCCTGGCACGTTCGTCGACCATTGACACAAAAGAGGTTACAAGTATTTTTATGGTGATATAAGTTTGACATGTCTGTCTGTCTGTCAGTCTGTCTGTGGCACTATAGCTCCCGAATGAATGAAGCTATGTTTGACGAAAATCGGTTAAGCCGTTTGAAAGTAGTGGCGGGTGAAAGTAGGGAAGAATAACCGAATGTCTGCAAATATACTACAGTGCGGTCTCAAATGAAAGCGCACTGAAAGAATATTGATAACTTGATCTAGAGTGTAATTAATAATTTCATGGCATTCGGGGGTTTTTCAAAATTTTCAATTTTTATAGCAATAGTAGGTATGGAACAACAAATGGTGATCCACGGACTGAATATTGCATTTGATAGATCTACATATTAATAAAGAGGTCCTGTGTGTGATTCCCAGCACGGATCTGGTCTGACGGTAGGATACGGCCGTGGCTAGTTATCACCCTACCGGCAAAGAAGAGCCGCCAAGCGATTTAGCGTTCCGGCAAGACGCCGCATAGAAAAAAATAAAGCCTATAATACTCACTTTTTATTACAAAATTTTATGGCAAAATTACAAATCATGCCTCTTTATTATGTTAGCGTAGATATAAACCTCAAACTCAAAAGACATTGTGGCTTTCAAAACTCATCTCCCCTTCAGGTATTCCTTAGTCACTTTAATAGTAGGTAACCTCACAAACGCTCAGTGTGAATTATTTTTTAGATGCCTATTTAGTTCCTCGCGCTATCATGAAAACCGAACAGCCTAATGTAATAAAGTAAGCGCGTTAAGTTGTTCGCAGAGATTTCTAGAATTAGGGAATCTGATTGGATTTTCCCTTGTTTGCGGTATTTTATGACTTGTCCTATTTCCCTTAATGCGTGATGTTCGAGGTTGTCTGTAGGATAACATGGAAATTTACATCAGTAAAGTTTAATAGTAAAACTTGTATCTGCTTTTATTAATGTTGGTCGGTTATACAAAAGTAACTGTTAATCATGGCCAGTCTGAATTCACGTCTCGAATTAACTGATGAACTCAGGCGTACGCTTAAAATTTTATAAATAAAATCTAAAAAAGACTTGGACCTCTATAAGTTCATCATCATCATCATATCAGGCCATGGACGTCCACTGCAGGACATAGGCCTTTTGTGGAGACTATCCTGAGCCACCTGTATCCAGCGGATTCTTGAGACTTGCTTGATGTAATCAATCCACTCGGAGATTGTCGACCAACCGTGCGCTTTATAGTGCGGGTTGCCTTTCCAGCTCCGATAGACTCCAAGGTCCATCGGCTCTTCGAACTTTGTGCCAATTGCCAAAATTCCTAAAACACCAGATTAATTCGCAAGGATAGTGCGTCTAAATGAAAACTGGCAGAATTAGATTTACTTTTTTCTTTCAGGGCACGGTGGCAGGACTTTTTTATAACGTCTATGCTACTACTAATCTACGCGTAATAGTTTTAGAAAAGGTTTTGTTTTAGAACACAATAAACACAAGTCTCACAGATCTCATCAGTTTAGCTTTTGTAACTAATGGCGTTCCGTTATTAGAACTTTTGTTTGTCTAGAACTTGGCTCTCAGCGTGGCATTGTGGACCGATGATTCTGCAAGTATTATTTTGTTGCCCTATTGTTTGCGGCGCGTGGCGCGGCTACAGGCGACGTGTGGCTGCTTGATGTATTGTAGATTCAGAGCCTGTAATGCCCAGACCTTTGGGTGTTTATAACACCTGAAAGCTCATCCGGTCAAGCTCCTTCTATAGGTAAGTTTTGACGGCCTCTGTGGCGCAGTTGTGTGCGCGATGGATTTACAAGACGGAGGTCCTGGATTCGATACCCGGCCGATTGATTGGCCGGTCGTGGCTAGTTACCGCCCTACCGGCAAAGACGTTCCGCCAAGCGATTTAGCGTTCTGGTACATGTCGTGTAGAAACGAAAATGGGTGTGGATTTTCATCCTCCTCCTACCAAGTTAGCCCGCTTCCATCTTAGATTGCATCATCACTTACCATCAGGTGAGTTTGAAGTCAAGGGCTAACTTGTAAAGAATAAAAAAATTGTATAGAAGACAAATATTGAGCTTGGGCCGCGGTGGATTAATAAGATTTAGCATGTATCTATCAAATCCAGACCCTCAACCGTCCAAGTATACATAAAGCTTCTTTTTTTGTATTTCCTTTGGCATAGTATGAGAAATCATGTCCCTTAGAAGGCAGTCAGACAGCATAGTGATAATGGCAACCTTTTGAAATACACTGTATAGGTTCAATTTTAATGGGATTCAAGATTTTCGTAAAAATGTGTTTAATACTTTACAATTGAGGATCTAGCAGGCTATTCTGTAACAATTTTATGTACTCGCAAGTGCGAGTTTCGAATTTACTTCTATCTTTTTCTTTCTTTAATATAGTATGAGACAGAGAAAGAAGGTGAATTCGAAAGTCTCACTTGCGAGTTATACAAAACATTGTTACAGAATAGCTGCTGAATGACTTTGTTAATTCCTAAAGCCACCACCGTCCTAGCTCTATAGTTTCCTACCGTACAAATTATAAATACTTACAAACTTTGACGTGACAACGTCTTATAATTCGATGGAGCCGGCTGCACACTCGAAAAAAGATGACGTCATGCGTCGTTCCCTCGCTCTAGGGTTGCCAACTTTTTTACAAGAAATAAAGTATATACTGGTCTATGAAGATTTTCTATTGAAAAATGCAACCATTCCATCAGAATTTTCTTATGACGTTGTCACGTTCAACTATCGTCAGATTACCGATTTTATAGACAACCGGTTTTTTAAACATGAAGAAGGTCTGGCTACGACAGGCTCTTGGACCATTAACATTAATACTGTTTGTATGGCAATGCAAACATTGCGGATTTTCATTTGATTATTTCCACCCCCGTTTTAATGAAATCATAACATGCTATGAAGGCGGGTTGGGTTGTGTATTTTTTTTGTAAATTGTAAAGCAGGGGGACTAGTGATTAATTAGGCAGGTACAAACGTGTTTGTCAAATACTAATTATAAAACTGATTAAATTTGAATACTAGCGGACGCCCGCGACTTCGTTCGCGTGAAATACGACGTAAATTTCAACCCCTATTTCACCCCCTTCTGATTTTATTTTCGCGTGTTTTATGTTTAATAAAGTAGCAGACGCCCGCGACTTCGTCCGCGTGGTATTTAGTTTTTCACAAATCCCTCGGGAACCATAGATTTTTCCGGGATAAAAATAGCCTATGTGTTAATCCAGGCTATAATATATCTCAATACCAAATTTCAGCTAATTCGATTCAGTAGTAGCGGCGTCAAAGAGAAACAAACATCCAAACATACATCCATACAAACTTTAGCGCTTATAATATTAAGATAGGATAGTTTACTAACATTTTACAAAAATATACCCCTTTTTAAGTTTTGAAAAATCTTGAATAGGCTAGTTGACACTTTTTTTAAATAGTCTTAAATTGTTTATTATCATTCTACTAGATTAAAAAAATATCATAACACGCTTTATAGATGCACTTTGCTAATTTATAACTTAATAATATAACCAATGTCAGTGTATGAACAAATAGCAACCCTTCTGTTAGGTGCAGTAAACTTTTTAGTAGAAATTTACTGCACGTTAATTCCACTTGCGGCGATTCGGCTCTTTGTACTTCAAAGGGGTGTATTTTTGTTTGTATCACAAATTACGTTCTGGAGACAAAAGGATTACACAGCTAAACGGGACGCATTGAACCAAAAAATACGTATTAACCAGAGCAGCCCGGTAGGTACCGAGACAAATAAAGTATCGGAGAACAATGCTTGGCGACTGACTGAATAATTTTAGCCCGGTATCGGGTTACCAAGCATTTTATTGTTAATTAAGGACTTATCGCTTAAGAACTTACCTTTGAAATTAGAGTATTTTATTTTTATTGCGATGCGATGCGATAAAATGCGATAGAAAGCTCTGTTTCGTTGTTTGTTTCTACTTTTCGTAAATGCCTAACTCTTACAAGTACGTGCTTAGCTTAATTTGGCATGAAAAACTTATAACTAGAATAATAGAAGTAATGTTTGTAAGGAATGTACAAATATAGTTACAAAAATCAATAAAACAAAATAAAAAATGTGGATGAAGCCGTAGGCTTGGGTTTAAGTTATACATTACTTATACTATATTTGTAGGTCCATATATAGTAGAAGTAATGTAGTAGCTACTAAAAAAAACGGTTGTCTGTAAAGTCAGTTTTCTGACGATAGTTGAACGTGACAACGTCATAAGAAAATACTGATGAAATGGTCGCATTTTTCAAAAGAAAATGTTCGTTTTTCTAAATATGATCTTCATAGACCAGAATATACTTAATTTCTTGTAAAAAAAGTTAGCAACCCTAGAGCGAGAAAACGATGCATGACGTCATCTTTTTTTCGAGTTTACATCAGGCTCCATTGAATTATAACACGTTGTCACGTCAAAAAACTTGAGAGGTGTCAAAGGACACCGGGATGGAACGAAGTTCGCTATCGCTATAGCTATCATCGCTACCCTGTAGCTCACCAGCTGTCTTCAGGTCACGGCTTATAACTATAGCAAAAAGTGTCGTTACAACTTTTTGGTCTTAATTTTTTCCGTCTAGCCCCCTTTCGCAACGCGCGATAAGAATCTTCGTTCCGAAAAGCTAAAAGCAACAACAAAGACAATATTTACTGAAACAGCTTAAAATCACATGCTAGTTGACAAAATATTCTTTTACAAAATTTCATAAAACGCTAACGAAAATCTTTAAAAAAAAATGCACTTACATGGTCACCCCTTTTTGGCATAACATTGGTGCGTCTCGTCTGATACATGATCCAGAGAAGTAAATTAATTGAGGAAGCGATATGAACGCATTTTGTTTAGATTCGAGCGTTGTATTTGGGCATTGAACGAATCCAAAAATTTACGTCGTTTTGTAATTTAGGTTAAAAATTCTGTTTAAGTAGTTTTGGAGAGGTTTTAAGTGGCCTTAATAGTCTAATATTGCTTCTCTAAAACGGTCTAGACGTTTTATGAAAACTGTCTCCCTTAATGTTGGAAACATTTTAGCGTATCCATTATCTTTTGTTTATATTTTTGTTAGCAGTTCTTTATATTTATTTATTACCTTTTTTGAAATAATATATTTCTATAGATAGACAAAAGTCCCGTCATACTTTTAGAAGAAAGGAACTGAAGTGAGACATAATAATAAACAGATGACTAAGAAAATAAATGATTTAAACGTCAAATTTTTAGTTGAGTTTTTAATTAATATTATTACTTATTACTTAGTATTACCGATGCATGTTATTAGTGAGAGAGCCATGATAACCAGTGCGGATATGATCTCTGCCTTCGATTCGGAGGGAGTAGGTTCGAATTCGGTCCGGGGCATGCACCTCTAACTTTTCAGATTTGTGCATTTTTAAGAAATTAAGAATGTGTCTTAAACGGTGAAGGAAAAACATTGTGACGAAACCTGCATACCAGAGAATTTTGCTAATGCTCTACATATTGTGTGAAGTCTGCATACAATATCATTCGCATTATTTAATTTAATTATATCAATAGTCGTCCGCATTGGGACCGCGTGGTGGACTATAATTGGCCTAACTCCTCTTATTCTGAGAGAAGACTCGTGTTCAATAGTAAGTCAAAAATTTGTTGCTAATGATGACGATCATGTAGTTAGTTTCCTAACAGAAATATAATAATTATAACATCTACCTACTTCAGTTCTGCCACTTCCAGCACAGGTGGTCCTTTTTTCTTACTTCCTTGCAGTATCTTTACCGCCCTCGGGGGAAATAACACACTGACACGCGGAATATACAGCCCCACCACAATTAGAGATCGCCAGAATTGCGTAATTAGAAACCATTAATCGATCTCGCATGCGACAATGTACTTCCCTCGTTGCGGTCCTAATTTCAGATACGTATCGCATTGTTTCGGTGACAGTAAAAGTTATTGCACCCTCTTTATGGCGCCGTACCAAGATAGATGAATTGTACGGAACATGTTTATAGGTAGATTAACTGCAAATGGCTGTAGGGTTCATACATGGACCACATGAACCCAATACCAATTTTCCCGTATGTTCGAGATTTTATCGAATGGAGTATAAAGTGAGTCAACTTTTTCACAGCGATGTCATTGATTGTGTAGACAAAACTCTATTATATTCCTAGTGGGTGTATGACTAACTGAGTCTAGACAGTGCTATTATTTGGGGTTCAGTACAGGTGCATGTTAATTTAAATTCGCACAATACCGGAGTAAACGACCTCCGTGGCGCAGTCGTATGCGCGGTGGATTTAATGACGGAGGTCCTGGGTTCGATCCCCGGTTGGGCCGATTGAGGTTTTCTTAATTGGTCCAGGTCTAGCTGGTGGGAGGCTTCGGCCGTGGCTAGTTACTACAATACCGACAAAGACGTATCGCCAAGCGATTTAGCGTTCCGGTACGATGTCGTGTAGAAATCGAAAGGAGTGTGGATTTTCATCCTCCTCCTAACAAGTTAGCCCGCTTCCATCTTAGATTACATCATCACTTACCATCAGATGAGATTTTATTTAGGTACGCAACGGAGAACAACTGATAATATAATCGGGATCTACTTTTAGTCTTTAGAACAACACAACAAATGCAATTTTATCGATTAATCATAAAAACAATTATTATAAATTGCTGTTAGGCAATAGGTTACTGGCGGTATATGGGAGGTGGCATCGAACATCGCATCACACAGATGGAATGGAAAGACTATTCTTTGTATAGAAAGTCATACAAGTGAGACAACTGATACAAATCATATGAATCTTACGAATCTACCGTAAAATTAAAAATCCGTTTGATGCGATGCGTCCTACACGTACGATGCGGATATGTGGACGCCTACCAATAACAGTAAGTTATATCACTTTCTTACTTTACGTCAAATGACAAAAAAAAAGTAAGTTAACTTAGGTATACTTATCAGAGAATGGTGAAACTGGCCCGGGTATGATTTAATTTTGATTTAATGTACCAAGAACAACCTCCACACACCACTGTGCCACGGAGGCCCTCGTATCTCTTTCTCTCGTAGCTCCAAAACTGGTCGGGAAAGAGTGTACTAGAAGTGGGTACTACAATAGTCCAGCTGGCGGCGTTTGAACCACCACTCGGTGGTGAGTAAGTGAGTAAGCTAAAATGATTTCTAATATTGACTACACGAAAACAAACGTTCCAATTCTAATTTATACATAGCTATACCAATACTTTCTAGATATAGCTACTAAAGTCGATCATTTGGGAAGCGCAATTTTGTCTTCGGCCAACCCAATTTTCTATTCCCAGCCTGCGGAAGCTGCATTGTTGAAACACCCCACATTTGGCCGACGTCCACTTTTTTGTCAACACCATCGCATTTACCCTAACCGCTACAATCGCTAGATGATCACTGGGAAGAGTAATGTTAGTAAATGGCAGGAAATTACTGAGGCACCTTATCGTCCGATTCAATAAGGCCAATGGGGGAGAGAATAATGAAAGTGCAACTAAAGCTGCTATTCCCTTTATATCCTTTTAGTGCGCCTTCAATAGTGGTAATTGCCGCTTATTCGATCTTTATACGTGCTCGCCGAATTTGCGGGTAGTGACTATCTTTTTGTGACAACAATAGCTTAATCTTGACGTACATTTTGGTTATAAAAACCGTGACACTTTTGGTTTCACAGTTGTAAATCCCATTTCCGTACAAGAATAGTTAGCCCAAGTTAATCTTTCTAACAAAACCTATCTGCCAAAGTCTTATCAAAATCGGTGATGTCGTTTCTGAAATAAGCCTGAACAAACAGACAGATCTGTGATAATACAGTGTTTTTGTTTGTGTGTGGTAACTGACTGACCCTCAATATGGGTATCAAATTAGAGGGCTTGACTAGAAACAAACTTTAAATCCAAGATGGCCGCTACTATATTATAATATCGGTGTCGTGTTGTTTTCCTTTTCTTTTATACTTATTTAATTTATCCAATCTATTCAAGCTATTCTGCATAACTACGAAAAGTATTTTTATATATTTTTCATAGTTGCTTTTTGCTAAAACTTCATACGATTGTGTAAAACTTTACATAGAATTGTTTATAAAGGAAACTTACATAAAACTAATGTTTACCTATATATGATTGTGAATGGTACTTAATTGGTATGATTGGTATATTACAAAGTGAAATATCAATTACTACACAGACAAAAATGGCCTCCACTATCAATAAATAAAGAATAATTTAAGTGCAACAAACATTTTATACTAGTTCTAAAACTGTAAAGTTTTCAAAGAGGTAGGTAAGCATAAATAGATTCCGTTCAATAGGACTAACCTGCAGTTGCGCGTAAAGCCGAGGGTAGTTTGCAAAACAAACTAATCGCAGGCGGTAACTACGTTATAATTAGATATCGGGATTAAGCTAGTTTAATTGTGTACCCACGCTACATTGTTTGCAGTTGGTATGAAAGGCGGCGTACACACGTAGCCATTTTAATCTCCCGACTATGGGAATTGATAGTACAGCTCGTGCGGATTAACGTGACACCTAGCTCGAATGATAGTTGTACTGTGTTTATTCTTTGTGTTTGGTAACCAGGTGTCAAGTGAATGCGCACGAGTTATATGGAGAGAACTGCCTTGTTGGTTCGGTGGTAAGCTTATGTGGCTTTGAAATACGAGGACTTGGGTTCGAATCTTCGGTGGAGCTATAAAACACTCTAGTTTTGTTACTTCTCATTTTCAGAGATATATAGGTGTCAGTTTTAAATAAACATTTTCTATAGAAATTATTATTAGTTTTGGATTTCCGTCTTCTACATTTAAGCCTACTCCAAGGATACCTTTTCATATTTTTCACGTGTTTAATATGCTTTGATTGCGTAAAGTGATTAAGTATTGAAAGACATCGTAATAGGCATGGAAAGCCAAATATATTTTAATATAAATTTTTTTCAACCGTAGGTATTCATAACAATTAATACTGGAATATTACTAAACACTACAAAGAGCTTACTATTTATCACTACCCCTCATATTTTTTTGTTATTCTGTCGTACCAGAACGTTAAAACGTTTGGTATCCACGTTTATATCCGTAAAATGGTAACGAGCGATTGCCGAGTTGCCGACACCTACCACCAGAGTCCAGATAAAGTAGTGTTGCTAACTTATTACGTTACACAAATGGTACTCGTAGCTATTGTAGCAGTGGCGTGCACAAGGCTTTTAACGAGGGTAGGCACTATGCATACGAATTGTACAAAATGCAAAATTCCTTCTCCAATACAGATTCGAAACGAATTTTCAGTGCATTTTTGCATCTATGCTCGCCCCTCTGAAAGACAGTGCTCGCCACTGTATTTGTAGAGGATTGTATCAAAATAACTTATGTTTGTACAAATCCTTAATCTGCTAAATTACATTATAGCGCACATCAGGTAAAGTAGAGCTTTTGATGGACAGTTATTGAACACCTATGAAACTAACAAGACAGGCTTCTCTAAATAACTGGCTAATATGACGTGTTTACTCAATGTTGATAATTATATTAACTAGATTTTGCCCTAATTTTAGATCAAATTGTTATTGAATTGGATCAGTTTACTTATTTCAGATGTGATGTATGTTCCAGCCAATGTTCAATTTCATATAATTTAGTGATTTTTGAATTAAATATTTTAAACTTCGAATTAAACAATTTGATTTTTAGAGTAACGATTAATCGTAGTAGTCCTTGGGCCTAAGATATTTAGTCATACTCAAATTTTGTGTGTGTGATATTCATGGCTTTCGTAAGAATTCGTAACATTTTTTCAATAAAAAAATTACAACCTAAGGGTGGAATTTCGAATAGACAAAGAAAGATAATTATTTAAAATCAAGACGTCTCCATGTAGAAGAGGGAATATGGCGCTTAGACCCACCATGCTGCTTTAGTTGGCGGGCTTGTTGATGATTGTGTTAACATTAAATTCTTTAACAATCACTGATTCATCCTTAACCACCCATATTCGGCTCACTGTTGAATACGAGTCTCCTCTCAGAATGAGAGGGGTTAGGCTTTAGTCCACCACGCTGGCCCAATGCGGATTGGTAGACTTGACATACCTACGTAGAGAATTAAGAAAATTCTCAGGTGTGCCGATATTATGATGTTTTTCTATCACCGTTTGAGATACGTTATATTTTGTTTCTTAAAAGACACATAACTAAAAAGATGGAAATGCATGCCGAACGGATTCGAGCCTAAGCCTTTCGAACCGATGGTAGAGTTCAAATCCATTGGAATACATCCATCAGTATCTACTATAAAATAAGCAAGTTACACTATCTTATATGCAAGAAGAAACCTGACCTGCGAAGATTTCGTGAACAATGCTTGTGCATTATAATTACCACGTAGTATCACAATATAGTCGAGTAATCGCGATCTTACTGTTCCAATATTTAACTCATGTTACATTGTAATTGAGCAGAAATTAATTGTGTAGCGCGTGTTAACTGTGAAATGTGTACACGCGCGAGGATGTTTGCAGCAAACACAAACCATTAACGCATACACCTGTGGAACTCGTATGAAAGGAACGAATTTAACCTTCAATAAAACGTGTGCCGCATAATTTGACTCGCTTAAATGAGCGTGCGCATACAAACGACATTTAATTCCACAGTAGTTTGTATATTCATACAAAGCTTCAGTTCATTTCATGTAGTATGGTGCGGATGAGTCCGTTTCACTTTTGAAATTATGCCGCGATTCACGTTAATAGTACGTATTATGAACATTATACAGGCATCTGTCACCGTAACCATGCTATCTGAAAAACACTTGAAGTCTAGGATAGGGAATTTGAGAAATGTTACATCCCCGTGTCTTGGATAGCATATCAGCTGACAGTGATCGTTACAGAGTCGAAACATTATCACACTAAATCCGTCAACCTACATTCGAGCAGAATATTGGGTCAATTAACTCACTTTTAAGGATGGAGGTCTGAATTTGAACTCCATTCAAATAGCCTGATAATTATGTTATTAGAGACTTGATAATCAAAACAAGCTCTTTCTAACATCATCATCATCATTATCAGCCGATGGACGTCCACTGCTAGACATAGGTCTCTTGCATGGACCTCCTAGCTCAACAGTCTCGAGCCGCCAGCATCTAATGCAATGTGATGTCGCCATTCCAGCACCTTGGGACCTTTACGTCCATCGGCTCTTCGAACTATGTGGCCTGCCCATTGGCACTTCAGCTTTGCGACTCGCTGAGTTAAGTCAGTGACTTCGGTTCGGTTGCGGATCTCCTCATTTCTGATTCGATCACGAAGAGAAACTCCAAGTTTAGCTCGCTCCATCGCCCGCTGAGTGACTTTGAGCCTTCTAATAAAGCCCAGCTCTTCCTTTAGGATGTTTAAATAATAAGTGCGTTAAAATCATAGGTATATTTATGGAATACATGAAAATATATAATATTATTTTAATATAAACGGACAAAAACTTACCCATGTAAGTTTTTGTCCGTTTAAGACAATTTATTTTAACATAATAATGGTGGTTTGTAAATGAATTGTAACAATATTTTGTCGAGCGACATGTCGTCGGTGTGTCCATAAGACGCTTAAGCCGTATCTTAAGGGAACATTTGTTCGCGAAAATGCGTGACGAAATTTTGGACGCGGGACAATTTTCCGATCGCACCCGCACTCGACTCGACACTTAGCTTTCCCTTTTCAACAATTTCACGAGCTTTTTACATCAATCTTGAACAATATTATATTGTGAGTTGCTTTATTTTAAAGTGGTGTTACGTGATGATTCACTTGCTCGAGTTTTATGGGCTTTCAATGTTCTTCTGGATTTAGTATGTATTAACTCAGAATATAAGTAGTATTAAAATTAATAATAAGAAGTAATTAAATACAAAGACTTAACGCTAACTAAGGGCCTTGTAGGAAGAGTCAATGTCACTCAGAGTATTTCTGCGTGATCCGCAGTGTATAGTTACCATATATCAGTCACTGATGAGGAAGCAGTCACTGACATAGCTGGAGCTACAAAACTGAAGTAGAAATTGTCGGGGAATATAGTTAAAAAATAGTAAGAAAGCCATGGCCAATCCCCTATTAGACAAACTCATGACATTAAGCAGCTAACAGAGGTCCGTGGTTTTCCGAGGAATACATCCAGCAGAGGTCATTGGCCTTATAAAGGCCATCCATCGGCTTATAATGATGTTATTGACGATTGTTTTATCATTACAGCGATATGTTTATTTCGTTGACACTTCGCCTAGTAAATTAAAATGTAGGTACATCCAAATTACTTGTTTTTTACTTTACTTGCATTATATTATTACACTAGCGGACGCCCGCGACTTCGTCCGCGTGAAATTCGTTGTAAACTTTCAACTACCCCTACCCTACCACTACCCTATCCCTACCCTACCCTACCCTTGCCCTGCCCCTACCCTACCCCTACCCTACACTACCCCTACCCTACCCCTACCCTACCCTACCCCTACCCTACCCTACCCTACCCCTACCCTACCCTACCCTACCCCTACCCTACTCATTAAGGCTGCACTTCTTTATTTATTCCCCCCCCCCCGCGAGTCGCGTCGAGCGCGGCAACCGTTACACAAAAATAATCCTTAAAGCATGAATAAGTATTCACGCGCGATGGCTTAGCGTATTTCTTGTATAACTTTGTTGTTTTTAATTGACCTCTCTACAGATTTATTATAAGTATAGAAGATTACTTACCTTACTTAATTATAGTGGTGGAAGAAAAGTTCATGTATCGGCCTGGATAATTGTTATTCTGATAACATTATCTGAAAAGCTTTGCTCTTGATAGCCAATATTAACATGGATATGAGAACGATCTGAAAATATTCAACATTTTTCAGTAGCACAATGAGAATTCGATATTACCGTAGTCAAAATGGTAGCTCGCAAAAAGAAACAAGCATTCTGAAACGGTACGCTTGTGCTATTTCCTAGTTTCTGTTAGAATTTGGTATTGTTTGCTCTAAAACCTTTTGCGTTTCTACTTAATTGAGGGTCTTTCTACCAATTAACTTTCATATCCTGTTGGTAACATGTGTTAAATTCAATTAATATTTTAGGGTTCTTCGTTTGTTAAATTTACCACTATCGTAATAGCCCACGAAGTAAAAATTCAAACACAGTTTGAGAGGCTGTTATTTTTTTATCTGCCTCGTTGGTCCTGTGATTATCGTTTTACGGCTTTGGGTCATGAAGTCCTGGGTTCTACGACGATGTATTAAATTTACTTTTTTCCAAATAGTTTCCCAGAGTTGGTAAGTTGATGGTATTACCATCGTGCCAAGAGAATGTTAAGTTGGTCATTATCATTAACATCTGCATCGATATTTGGTAAAAGTTTTTATTACTCGACAGTGTGAGTTTCGACTTCTATCTCTCTCTATCTATCTATATTGTCGTGTTAAACAGATAAAGTCGAGACTCAGACTGTCGAGTTATGAAAACATGTTTACAGAATACAACTAGTGATCTGTGACTACAGATAGTGATCGTTACAAAGTCGAACATTAGACTGATAAAAACAAAGTAATTAACTTAGTTTAGGCTGATAAGGTAAGGTATCACATTAAGTAAAAATTTAAAAATATATTAGTCTCTTAGTATAAGTGTATATTAGTATCTTTTGACTTTTCCTAACAATTTTTAATCCATTTCAAAACAGCTTCAATGTAATGAGCTTTAATCTAGTTACCTACGGTAGGTAATGGCTTAACAAAACTTTAATCAAAAATCTTTATAACTTTCATGGGTATTAGAGGTTGATGTTTTTTACGCCTTTCATTTCAGTCTCTATTTTCATTAGCCAGACTCTATTTACTTTCAGCCATAATATTTCTTTATTCTACTGCTAAGTTCTTAAATTAACCATTGTTCTTTAGGATCACCTCTCATAACAGAACTGTATATAAAGACTTCACTTAATAACATTGTGAATAAAGTATTTATATTTACTACGTAAGAAAATAAACTAATTCTACCTTATTGACAAAATATATTGACATTAAAATTATTGTATTTATAGGCCCTTTAATAATTTACCTAAAGAAAATGGCGTCTTCGTATTCCCGATTTATAAATCAAATACAATAAACCGTCTGTATAGTCGCCGATCTTTGCCTATCTCATGGCAAATAAAAAAAAAACATTTTATTATCTATCATTATACCTAGCATGTACTAAAATTGTTGCTAAAATTAATAATCCGAGTACTATAGGTAAGTATATACAGAACTATCTCGTCTAAAATAAACACAATATTATAGGGTAGAGTCCACAGGCGTTCTATTACCGTAACAACTTGATATTACGTTTACCCAAAAACCTTTATAGCATGCAAGACCATTTGAGCCCCGACCTAATCAACCGACGCTCCTTTGGTGGCAGTTAGTTCTTCGTACGCCTGTTAATAACGATATTGTGAGTATGTTGGGTTAACGACGTTTACTGAAGAGGTTTTACTAATATACCTTTTACCCGGTTATCCGGTTTTATGCTTAGTCTTTTTATCTATTTAAGAAAACAAAGTGTTGTCATTATTAGGCTTTGGCTTAGAGTCCATCACATTATTTAAGTTATTTTAAACTAGCAGACGCCGCATGGTTTCACCTGCGTGGTTCCCGTTCCCGTAGGAACACGGTATATATACTGGAAACGCTTGTTAGCGATAAGTTCGCCTATTTGTATCTATTGTATTGTTTTTCTTCTTCTTTCTATATAAATAGAAATAGTGTAGCTTCCCAACAGTGAAATAATTTTTCAAACCGATTTAGTAGTTCAAAACATATAAACAAACAATCAAATATTTCCTCTTTAAAATATTAGTATTGACCAGAGATCCGCTCCGGCTTCTTCACTTCACGAGTGCTATGTAGATACTAATATTATGATTCGTTCGTTATCAACCTATATTCGGCTCACTGCTGAGCTCGAGTCTCCTCTCAGAATGAGAGAGGTTAGGCCTCTACCACGTTGGCCCAATCCGGATTGGCAAATTTCACACACGCATAGAATTAAGAAAATTCTTTGGTATGGTGGTATGGTGGTTTCCTCACGACATTTCCTTCACCGTTTGAGACACGTGATATTTAATTTCTTATAATGCACACAATTGAAAAGTTGAAGGTGCATGCCTCGGATCCGATTCGAACCCACACCCTCCGGAATCGGAGGCAGAGCTCATATCCACTGGGCTATCAAGACTTACATTATGTACAAGTACATGTACGTTTGCGCTTAAAACATTATGATTAGTACAGGATATTTTGATGGTAAACCCTATGCCCGTCGAACACTGTCAACCGAGACGAAATGTAAGGCCCGGCAGTCGCTGTACGTACGCTTCCTTTAAATCTAATACCTATATTTTCAGTACTATAATAATTTATGTATGTACTTTTTATACATATTAAATCTTCCTCTTCAATGCTGGTCTTATAATAATAACATTAATAGATGGTAAAATAAAATACACTCCTAATTAAGTTCCTATAAATGAATTGATCATCAAAATAATAATAATCAGTGGAGAGTGAAATTGTATTATCCTATTGACACGTTCCTTTATTTAGGCGTAAACAATATTACGCCTTATTATTCCAATAATATTATATTAAATTACACCTCGGAAACGTTATTGTATTACCGTTTTGAAGGTTCAATTTGAGATCATTATTAACTAGCAGTAAGGAGCTTTGGGAGACGTGATAGCCTAGTGGATATGACCTCTGCCTTCGGTTCGAAGAGCGTTGGTTCAAATACGGTCCGGGTATACACCTCCAATTTTTAAGTTATGTGCATTGTAATAAATGCAATAAACGGTGAAGGAAAAACATCATGAGGAAACCTGCATACCTGAGAATTAATTCTCTATGTACGTGAAGTCTGCCAATCCACATTTGGTAAGCGTGGTGAATGTGGGTTGACAAGGATATGTCCATTGTGAGCCAAAGATTTCTGAATGCGTGAAATTAAAAAATACTTGTATTAGTATATAAAAATTAGACAAACTCTTCTTGAGACAAGACAAATAGTAATTTACTAGGTACTCTTTAATAGAATTCAAGGTAAATAGTAATTTGCTAGGAAATATTCCGTTTTGTAGATTGTATAAATACAAGCGGGCTGACATTTCGCGTCCCAAATAATACGAATTCGCTGAGACGACAGTCTAATGAAGTCCCAGAAATACAAGACATACTAACATCGAAATCTGAAAAGCTGACATAGTTAAGATTTCACGAGTTTCAGTTTTAATACTAAAAATGCCATTGAATATTTGGGAATGTCGACATTATTTTTTTTAGGTACCTATCCAAACACCTGCGACTTGGTCCGCGTTTAAGGAGTAACCAATGTGATAGGATTAGATTATTAAAAAAATAAATAAAAAAAAAATGATCTAACTACCTAAGTACAAGTACTTAGTGTATACATTGGGATATACATAGGGATATGTTTATATTTTAGTGGATTTTTTACCCATTTCTTTGAACAAGTTCCTGTTTTTTTGACAAAGCAATTGCTTTAGTTAAAACCTGTATATTTGTAGAACCTTTGTATTTGTTGTTTACATAAGAAACCAGGTGTCAACTATACAATTTTAAAAAATAGAAAATAAATACATTCACAGATCTTCATTTTCGTCGACGAAAAGTATTTTTACTTTCTTTAAGCACTTTTGTTTAACGAACAGCCACGAGTATCTTTCAACAAAACTCTTGGGAACCCTTGGTACTACTTAAGAGCTTATCTTATTGGTAAATCTAAATTGAATCCTGAGGGGTATACACTCCATAAAATACCCCAATGCAAGTAAAGTATCGGAACGTACTATATCTCTGTGTGCAGATCTTAATAAGAGATCACTAATGTTTATAGGAAAAACGTTTTTTTTTTTTGTTTTATGTCATCTATGATTTGAAAAAATATAATAGAGAATGGTTTAAAACATACATTTTAGTCATTGATTTGGCAGGTATACAAACTTTCAACCTCTGTGTTATCCCATATTTATTTATATTTTGGCAAAAAAAAACTATTTTCTCGATGGACATAATTTGTATGAAAATTTTCATACATAAAAAAATTAAGATTGTAGATAAATACATCTACTAGAGTCTGGCTAAGGAAAGTAGAGACTGAAATCACTCGCCAAATTAAAAAAAATAAAAAAAGCATGCGTTTTCACAATTTGTTTAAATTAATATTTGTTTGGAATACATTACTACCTATTAAACTCAGTTAATTAAATATTTGCACTATAATTTTCAGGATGTACTGATTCTTTTTATAATTATGCGGGCGAATTCAGTCTCGGCTTTTATTAGTTAAGCTCTATATAAACAACACTAACTCTTAACTTTTACGAATAAAAGTAGGTAGATACTTATTTCGTAAAAGAGTCCATAAACTTATTCGTTATAAACCTCAAATACTTCAAGACTTTTTTTGTAAATAACAAATAATTCCCGAATAGGTCAAGTCGTTTCGTAGACGGTCAGATGTTTCTTAATTTGAAATACAAGTAATTCATTATTTTTTTTATTAAGTTTCTTTTCTTACGACTTTTCGACTTTGATAAAATTTTGGACGAGAATTTTTTGTAGCGCTTTCATGCCGAAAAGAACTGTTAATTGGATTTTATGTTTGAGATGTTGTACATAAAAGATAAAAAATCTCTAGTCTAGAGACATAATACACTAAGGTGGAGTTTCCAAGTTTTTTTTTAAATTCTAATATATTATTAATCCCCGACATAAAAGGTGGGGTCTGTCTGTGGCAACATACTGCCTGAACGGATGAAGCGATTTCAATTTAGCTTTTTTTGTATGAAAGGTAACTTATGTGCGAGTGTTCTTAGTCATGTTAGATGAAAATCGGTTGAGCCGTTTAAAAGTTCTGGTTGAAAGTGGAGATAAATAACCGTATATCCGCAAATATAGATACTCGAGTGGGGTTTCAGATTAAATAAACTGAAAGAGAATATTGTCGACTTGATTGAGAGTTTTTCAAAATTTTCATTATACTTTAACAAGTTAGTGCTTAGTTTGGTAATGGCGTTGCGAAGTATACTCGTAGTTTACTAGCAGATACCCCGTGGTTTCACCCTACAGTCTGTAGTTCTCGTTCCCGTGGGACTACGGAGATGAAATAAACCTTACGTTACTCAGTGAAGATGTAGCTTACTTATGGAAATGAACGAACTTTTGAAATCAGTCGAGTAGTTTTTGAGTTAAATCGTAACAAACAAACGAAAAACTTACCTTTGTATAAAATTAGTATAATAAAGGCTTACCCGCATAGTACATAAGCATTAGTAGCTCGCAGCTTCTGAGAATACAAGGTACTTGTTTGATTTGACTCATTGTCGTGTTATCAAAAATTTCGGAATTCAGGGTTCGATCCCCGCTCGTTAGACTATTGTCATGCCCACTATTAGCACATTATTTTTCATTTCTCATACTCGGAAAGTAGTGTTGTTTTGATCTGAGTATTGGGTGGAAAATGCTGCTTCCCTACACAGGGAGGGAATAAGTCATACAAATTACTTCCCACCTAAGGGCCGGAATGAATTTTAAAAATAGAACTGCTGTCATTAGCTGTGAAGAGTTTTATGTTTTTTTTTTTTAATTTGTCCCCAACTAAATTCGGGGACAGGCAAAGATCGTTGACCATACAGCCTGTTCAGACGTCAATGAAGTTCTAGAAGAAAACTTTTATGTAAAAAGTAAAGTAATTATAAAAAAAATGTTACGGCCATGTGAGTTTCTAAACAGCCAGTGTAAATTTAGCGCATACCTCTAACACAAACCTCGGAATAAACCGCAACAATAATGTGTTGAGTTCCCTAAATAAAATTTGAAAAGTCGACATAAATTGGCGGGATACTAATTTGTTATATAACAGTGACGGAGTTTATTATTTTAAATAGATAATGATTAAAAACTATAATGACAATTAATTTTAAATATTAAATATTATATATATATATGAGACGGTAAATGGTCGTTCGGAAATAACTTTAGACAAAATTCACTTTAGATTTTTTTGTAATATTAATTATATATATAATATATATATATAAAAATCTAAAGTGAATTTTGTCTAAAGTTATTTCCGAACGACCATTTGCCGTCTCATTTCTTCTCGCGCTTTCTCTCTTTCTCCCTCCCCAAGATGGTGGATTAAATGGAGCGGGCCAAATAAATAGACAATAATTATAATTTCCTCGTAATCGAAATGAAATTTCCTCATATTTGAAATGAAAAGTAGAGTGTTTAACACGGGTAAAAGAATCAATTCCTACTCGGACTATAGCCGCACTCGCTACGCTCGTGCGTCTAAATACCTCGGGAATTGATTCTTTCCACCCTTGGTGAACAATCTACTATACCGACATACAATTGCTGAAAGGGGACAAAAATATTGTTGATATTTAATTGTTATGGCAAATATTCTTAAACAAACCTTACCTCTATAAACTATTAGTGTAGATTTCATGGTTATCTGGCTAAAAGACGTTTATCTTTTTTCAACCATAAAGGAAAAATTCCCAAGTTTAAGTTTTGACGTGACAACGTCTTATGATTCGATGGAGCCGGCTGCAAACTCGAAAAAAGATGACGTCATACGTCGTTTCCTCGCTCTAGGATGGCCAACTTTTTTACAAGAAATAAAGTATATTCTGGTCTATGAAGATTATTAAACAGTATTTTAGAAAAACGAACATTTTCTTTTAAAAAATGCAACCATTCCATCAGCATTTTCCTATCAACTATCGTCAGTAAACCGACTTTACAGATAACCATTTTTTTTTTCTATCCTTTAAGAACAGTGTTTTATTTTCGAAAAAAAAGTGTTGTTCTTTTCCGCATACACGGAAACTTGAAAGCTGTAAATATGTTAATTTGAGTAGTTTTAAGTGTAAAAGATATACAAACGCATTCACATTCACAAATATGACCCTAAAGATGAATGAAAGAAAAATAAGCGGTTAATAGAAAAGAGTCGGATACAAAAGAGCGCCCTCATCATTTGTTACAGTCAACGCGTAAGATGAAAGCTGGGGAGAATCCGCGCTTCACGAGTCACTAGCCACTGTAGTTATCATGACAATAAGCCAATGCTTCTGACTATTGAGTACGTAAATAATATTATGAATATTTTTTACGGACGCCCGTGAATTTGTCTACTGTGAAAGCCAAGACCACCTAGCCTATTCACTAAATTGGTCTAGAGTAAACAACCTAAAGTAAGGGGGTGTAAGGAGGAGGCTAGTACGAGTCAACCTCCCCAACTGCCAACCTCACCTGCTCGTGGTGCACCCTGCAGATTGCTGATTGACCAACGAGGCTCTGGCGACCGATTAATGGCGGTATAACCATTCTCAGCTGATTTTTATAAATGGCACAGGCTGGTGTCGGGCAGCAGCGACACCGGTGCGGAAAAATCCAGCCCTGCGAATGACCAACCCGCATGCCCAGCGTGGTCATTCTATGGGCGTTAACCTTAGTATGGATAAAGCACATAAGAAATCAAGCGGGTTGCAGGGAGTCGCTGGATGCTGGCGGCTCGAGACCGTTGTGCTTGGAGGTCCATGCAAGAGGCCTATGTCCAGCAGTGGACGTCTATCGGCTGGTAAGGAAAGGTAAGGTAAACAACCTAATAACATAAATATCAAATCAACTGTGAAATGTCATTTAGCTTCTGTTTTTATCTCCTTTAAGTTGTCAATAGATACCGGATGACATTTGTTACCCAGAATCTCAATTACACATATGTCAACTAACAAACGTCAAAGTTAGTGAATTAGCCTGTAGGAAATTATTTGTTTATGATCAATAAATAAAATTTTAGTTTTGAAGTTCCGTAACTTTGACTTTTCTCAACAAAGTGTATATTTTTATATATCTAATTTTGAAAGTATAAAGACTTTTATGAAAACTTCCCCCTTTCAGTCAAAACTTTTAGAAATAATATTTTAGCCCTAAAATAATGTAAAAAAAACCTATAATCCCAAATCAGATTCTAATCTTAGAAGTTGCATTATTAGAACGTGGAACAGTTCTTAAATTAACAGATAATATGATTAAATGTTAATAAATACCTGCATAAATATTTTTTTACGTGACAACGTCTAAAAAACGTCATGCGTCGTTACCTCGCTCTAGGGTTGCCACTTTTTTGCAAAAAATAAAGTATATCTCGCTCTAGGGTTGCCAACTTTTTTTTACAAGAAATAAACTGTATTCTAGTCTATGAAGATTATTAAACAGTATTTTAGAAAAACGAACAGTATTTTATTTATTGATTGTTTTCAATACGTTAATAAAAAAATTCAATTGAAAAATGCAACCATTCCAGTATTTTCTGACGTTGTCACGTTGAACTATCGTCAGTAAACCGTCTTTACAGACAACCAATTTTTTTTCAATGCATTTCTTTCGATTCAACGTCAAATATTTGGTGTAATGCGACACAAAATTGTATAAGTTTGGAAGAATCCATTTTTTCATTCGTTCGTTCGTTGTCCCCGTTACTTTATCGCAATGTCGTATCGATATCCGTTCTATTATTGTACGGATAAAACTTTGATTCGATTCCAAACTTCTGTGGTATAACAAAAGACTTTATTTGCTACTTTGTCGGAACTCCACCAAGCTGATGAAGTAACTTTTTAATAACTTTCAGATATCTGAAATTTTATTTACGCGGGTAGTTTTTCGCTGAGGGTGTCATTTTTTATTTTACTGCGCTTTTTTGCTGCAACTGGAGTAAGTTTTAATAGTAAGACTTTCGAGTAGAGTTATAAATTTCATTCGAAAATCTGTGATGAACGAGTAAGCCCTCATTCGCACGAGAGTTTTAACGGACGTTAAAAAGCGTTCAAATACAACAAATGCATTCCCAAGTACATGATCACGCGACAGCGTTTTTAGAACAAGACTCTTTTTTTCGAGCAGTGCAACTTTTTTAATTCTGGGCGTTGGGAATAGACCTTCATTTAACTTCATATTACGAGTACATTTGATCGCTTTTTTGAGTCAAAAAACTCTCGTGCGAATGAGGGCTAAATATACGTTGTTCGTATGAATCTATTATCAAAATATACTTCCAAAGAACAACTCTATAGTACAACATGTAGTATCGCAGAAAGTAATCTCATAAAAATAATCCAGCCAATTCTTTTCCGGGTATTTATGGAAATAGACAATAATACGCAGCCGCCGTGATAATACGGAGCATATTTCACAAACATTGTTAGAGGGGCGCAATAGCTACCCGTTGGGATGAGATAAAATCTTCTTTTTAGTATTGTACAACCACACTTCAGACATTTCTTTTTCAAAACTGTTTGTCTTGACAGGGTGTTAAGACAAGAAAACTAAAAAGCAATTTATAACTTCTGATTCTAGAGATCGTCTGAAGAATAATAGGTACCACTTATTTAACTATATTATAGCCTCAATAGCTCACCGGTAAAGCGGTCGGACTCATCACCGAAGGGTTCGATCCCCACCGCTGGACTCCTAATACAACCTTTCCCGACTAGTTGGAGGAGAATGGGAAAATGTTTATAAATGTTTAAATACTCCTGGCAAATTGATGGTCCACGCGGGCCGGGGTCGTGTAGCGATGAATGAAAATCTCACGACTGATGCATCTCACTTCCCCGCACACACAATTTCACACCCGCGCAGTCTTTCTCCCAGTCGCCCGCATATCATGGGAGTGTCGTCATCAAACTTGCCAGACTATAGTACACCGAACGACACGTCGCTAGTATGTTTAAGCTTAAATTCCAGATTTTTGAAAGGTGCGTTCGGGCTATTACGACTACGACCGCTTCCCAGAGGAAATAAGTTGACATGTCCCGGAGGAACTGTGTTCGGTCGGTCGTAGGATTTAGTTACTGTACTTATAGTTCGACGGTTTTCCGTTTTGTTCATATAAAATTTTCCGGTAACAATTTAAACAATATCTATCATTTCTTTAAGATCGTTAAATTTAAAGTAAATTTAAAGTAACTTGGAGATGGTCCAAAATTGTATAGAGCCCAGGATCAGTCATTGTACCCTAGCAGAATTTTTTTTTAACTATTTTTGATTATACAAATCTACGAATTTACTTCGAAATAATATTCATTCTCTCCCAAGAAATGCAACACTAATAAGGGTAATTAAAAGGGTAAAAGGCTAAATGGCGATTGATGACGTTTTAAATGCAGTATTCGATTTGACGTTTGCTGTCAATCGTCATGTCCTAATCGGGCGCCATCTTGATTTAACTCGAAAACTTGGGTTTAAATTTTATTTAGTTAGATTTATGCACTTTAATAAATTTTATTAAATCCTTGTATTTTTTAAATTTTAATGATACCGGGTGCAAGAGTAAACCTGAGTAAACCTGACCATATTCTTTGTTTAAACCTTAAAACTATTTTTCAAATTAAGTACTTACAACAGGTATGAATAATAATATTCATACCGACTCTATAATAACTCATTCATCTATCGGATCGAGTTAAAATTTTACATGCCTAAGTTTATTTTGCACCTATGCTTTAATCAACGTACTTAGTACTTATAGTAGGGGAGCCCGGGATGCTAAATTTGCAGTTAATAAAGCGATATAAGGACCGATTAGATTTGGTAGATTAGATGATAAGAAGTTTAAATGGTTATTTACTTAATTCGCTTTCATCGGTAGGAAAAAAATACAGATTTGAAAGGCAATTTTTATTAGTTTGGTTTACTGAAATTGATAAAAAAAATTAGCGATTCATTAAGAGTAATTACTTCCTTCGAAATAAGAAAAAAATTTAATGTGCTCGTGGCTCGAGAACTAATAAATATAAGGGTTTTATTTTGTAACTTTGTAACCCTCCCATTCCATTACGTTTCGCTCAGATCGTTAGATTTTCGAAATACACACCTTTTTGCTATTATCTAACCTACTTTATCTGACGTGCTGATTGAGTATTTATGAAGTTTTTTTTGGTTTCCCTATACGTACCCACCAATATTAAAGGCTCATATACTCATACTCGGTAAAGGTAATCAAGAACGTGCTAGGTATAGTCCCATATGTAAAATGCCGCGTTCAAGTAACTGTGAAAATTCCCTCTTCGACTCCTCTACTATTAAGTACAGCAAAATAGAACAAGGCGAACTCCTAAAGATACGGGTATCAAAAGTTTGTTAAGTAAAGTAGGAAAATTTAATTAAACTTTCATTATGAGCTTGTTTTTGAAATTATGTGGGATCACTTGGTTGCCAAAAATGACGGGTGTTTTTTTTTTACCCTTTATAAGTTAGCCCTTGACTACAATCTCACCGGATGGTAATTGATGATGCAATCTAAGATGGAGAAGGATGAAATCCGCACCCCTTTCGGTTTCTACACGACATCGTACCGGAAGGCTAAATCGCTTAGCGGTAAGCCTTTGCCGGTAGGCCACCAGCCAAAACCACCACCAGTGTTATAGGGTTGACGTTTCAGTTTAGTCAGTAATCTTCATGATTTTTGATCCATGACATTATGGCATCGTAGTCTCAAAACTACCAATAAATCTATAATGACTCTGTACCTACTCTTAAATCTATTAAACTACCGTATATTATATTATTAGTGGAACCCACGTCCACGTGGAATTTAGTTTTTCACAAATCCCTCGGGAACCATGGATCTTTCCGGGATAAAAAGTAGCCCATATGTTAATCCATGCTATAATATATCTCAATACTAATCCGGAGTAAAATCTATTTCCATTCCAAATTTCAGCCAAATCACTTCAGTAGTAAAGGCGTTAAAGAGTAACAAACATCTAAAAATCCATACAAACTTTCACGTAACTCGTAATATTAGTAGGATGATGCAGTTTTTTTTAGTTTGATAGCTGAGATCGAAATTCCTAAAAACAATGAAGATCCAATAAACTGATCTGAAGATATCGGCATTTTACTATAATGATGAAAAGAATTTCTGACATAAAAGCTTATATTCTATCTATAAACTTGACTGTCGGAGCTTTTTAAGCAAATACTTTGTTTCTTTTCAGTATCTTAATTTCCTGAGAAAACAGTAATTGTACCTACTATGATAATAAGTGTAAAACTGTAAATTAGTAGATACCTCTGAAATATAAAGTTTTCAGTTTTCATTTAGTTCGCAGCTCGTGGGCTGATTAAAATAAAACTGTACAGTTTTGCTCTTAACATTCATGTATAATAAGTAGGATCCCTCTCTACGCAGTAGGGCACAGTAAAAAGAAACATTTATTTAGCAAACGCAAATAATATTAACAAAAGCGCCCGCATTGGCTTAAAGCAATTTACTTAGAGCTAGTTTGCATAATTCGTGCGCTCTATTCTAATAAAAACAGCTGAGGAATAAAAATTCATTCATTCATAACACGGAGCCACAAGTCACTCACAAAGAATTTGAGGTTATTTTTCTCATTTCAAATTCTCCGTAGACGACTAGAATCGTAAAAAGAGGATTATGCTCGGTGCTCGCGTGGCGGATAGAATTCGTGAGAAAGAGCCGAGTTGGCAATATGGGTGCTCTTTATTTACTCGTAGCCGCTAAGCTGCATATAATGAAAACGCACTGTCGTGTTGGGCGGCAAGTAAAAAGTTACACACTACATCTGTGATGTCTTGATACTTATCGTATTTACTGTCGTGATTAAATATTTATTAATAACTAAAATGGAGAGCCGTGATAGCCCAGATATGACATCTGCCTCCGATTCCGGGGGGTGTGGGTTCGAATCCGGTCCGGAACATGCACCTCCAACGTTTCAGTTAAGTGCATTTTAAGAAATTAAATATCACGTGTCTCAAACGGTGAAGGAAAACATCGTGAGGAAACCTGCATACCAAAGAATTTTCTTGGTTCTCTGCGTGTGTGAAGTCTGCCAATCCGCAATGGGCTAGCGTGGTGGACTAACCTCTCTGGAGAGAAGACTCGAGCTCAGCAGTGAGCCCAATATGGGTTAATAACGAACGAACGAACGAACGAACGAAAATGAATGAGTAAATAATAGACGATTTACACATTATTTACCCAACCGATGTCAATGATTAACTAGTATGGCCATGACTTAATCGATTTTGCTTTTTTTATCTAAAATATTTCATTTACAACCCGGAGTTAAAAATTTGAGTTCAGAGTAACAACAACTGAATATCTACTGACTCAGAAAACTAAAAACTGTAAAACCAACAGATAGTTTACAACTTAAAATGTATGCAATCATATTTTTTTAACAAAAAACATTGCACAGCAATTTTGACCCACAGTCTCTTTTCGAGGTTTTAGTAACGATTTGATATTCATTTATAGCAAAAAAACAAGGAATTTTGAGTACTATCAGTAATTCTAAGGGTGCGTTTATTATACGTAGTCACCAAGCATTCCAAGCAACACAGCGTCTTTGATATCTTACGTCATCTGGCTTTTGAGTCTCAAAGGAGTCTCCGATAGTTAGTCGTTTCATCCATCTACCTTCAGCCCCACCAGGCGATGTTTGGAGCCAAGTAAGTCAGAAACATGACGTCATAATTTTATGTAAATAAGTTGAAAAATTGCACGGCTAGGATACAAACAAACAAACGACCGCTCTCACGGTATACATTACACCTAAGCGTATAAGCCTTACGTCCTCGGCACACGTGAAACAAGGTAAATGGAAATCGACGCTCGACATTATTCATTCTACTCTCGTCTGTAAAAATTTTAACATTTTTTTTTTTGTTGTTTTAATAATTGTTTTCAACATAGTCCGTCGGCGGTAAATTGAGTTTTCGTATTGAATTTATTCTTTACGTGATTGCAATTATAACAAATTCGGTTATGATTTTTTTATTTGTCTGTCCAAATAATAATTATGAGTAATTTTAACATTTCATATTTATTTTAATTACGAAAATCTCTTTGTATCTTAATCTCATTTGTTACTTGTTGGTAATAACGTTAATTGATAACGAAAACTTTACAAAGCTTATAATATTTCTTATTTCTTTACTTAATTATATCTTAATTACTCATTCATACCAGAATTTAGACCATTCCAAGTAATAATATACTTTTAGCAGACTCAAAGTAGATTACAAAATTAAGAAAACCTACAATACCTAAATACTAACGCGAATATCAACAAACTTTGTTTACACCAGGAAAAAAGAAATAATATAAAGAAAAATAGTATTATTCCCGAGGGATAGAAAAACAACTGTAGATTATATAGTAGATACAGGCAAACATAGAACATTTCTTTTGGAAATAGGTGTAAACAAAGCAGGAAAAACCCCGGGTAACAGCTAGTAAATGATAAAACTAATGATTTTAAACTTATTTCGTGGTTGTTCATTATGAATGTTATTTAAACGGGTACATACGACGATAAAACGACGAGATTTTTATTGTCGATATTTCGACCCATAAAACTGATAAATATTAAGTTTAACTAACATGTAACGAAAAATTAGTTCACAATTCTTGGGGAATATGTATTTATACAAATATAAATTTTACTTCTAAATAATAAGAGCTATTTCAGAACGATCAGATACACATTTATAACTTAAGCTTGTATTTGATTACACATATGGATTGTTTAACTTTATAACTGTCGCAATTGCATAATTTTACGGCAACATGCAAACTTGTTATTTACTTGTGCAATTTGATTAGTAGGTAATTTCATAATAAAACCAAATACACCCCAGTTTATAGTTGAATTTAATTGAGCAAAATGCTACGTCTAGAGTATTAAATAAACATGACCTGACTCAAAATTATAATTAAATAATCGAACGGCAAAAATGCTGTTATGATCCTCTAATTGGCCTAGCGGGTCTTTATTCTATGTAAATAAATCGTCTTGCTAAAATAACTGATTTCGGTGCATTTTTATTTAGTTTAAAAGTTATGATGTCACAAATTAGATGAAAAAATGCGGGTATAAGGTAAATTATATAAGTACAAGTATCTTTTATTTTAGGGTTAAAACAAAGTAAGAATGACCTGATGACAAAAGTATGACGTAATAATATCGTAACGTACTCTATTCTCTTCGTAGATATATATTTGTAATTTACGTATTTTTTTTTAATTCTTTACAAGTTAGCCTTTGACTACAATCTCACCTGATGGTAAGTGGTGATGCAGTCTAAGATGGAAGCGGACTAACTTGTTAGGAGGAGGATGAAAATCCACACCCCTTTCGGTTTCTACACGACATCGTACCGGAACGCTAAATAGCTTGGCGGTACGTCTTTGTCGGCAGGGTGGTAACCACGGCCAAAGCCTCCCACCAGCTAGACCTGGACCAATTAAGAGAAGACCAGAACCTCAACCAACCCAGCTGGGGATCGAACCCAGGACCTCCGTCTTGCAAATCCACCGCGCATACCACTGCGCCACGGAGGTCGTCATTGTGTTAAATAACTCAATAGCAATAAATAAAGTATTCTACAACTGTGAGCATAACGTTTTCAAGTCGCGTAATCATTAACATAAAATTTGTATTCGACGTAAATTCAATAAAAGCAGGTCAAGGTGATAAGCGTTTACAAAAAGCGATATTATTTTCTTTCTCTAGACATATATGTCTAAATTTTTGTTCTGTTATTCATCTTACGGCCACGAATATAATAGTATTTTAATAGACGTTTGAAGTTGTAATTAACTTGTATTATATATTTATTTTGGCTACGAAATATAAGGGAGTGGACTGGCATAGAGACAGTCGAAGAACTTTTCCGCCTAGCCATGGACAAGGAAAAGTTTAGAAAGCTGACCGCCGACCTTCAGTAATGGAGAGGCACTCTAAGAAGAAGTAGATATATTTATTTAAGTTCCTGCTTAACCTTTATACTCCCGGCTTACTTAACTAAGTTTCTGTCATCTGAGGTTGCCAAGAGATTTCTACTAGCAATAAGGCCAAACTTGCATGCTAGTATTTTAATTCTTGTTTACTTGTTTGTAATCTTTTGTTTTGTATTAACTTTTTTTCTTCTTCTTAAATTCGTAGTTGAAAAATAACACTTTAACTCTGTCTAGTCAGCTTAACTTGCGTCCGACGTCATATTTTGTGAAGAGAAAAAGACAATGGTGACGTCCGAAATTGAGCGGAAATTGGAATTTAAGTTTTTCACAAATCCCGCGGGAAACATGGATTTTTCCGAGATGAATCTTGGCTGACTCTTGGATAACTCTTGGCATCGGACAGTTGTGTGCGTTTAGCGTTGGCGGCGTGGGTAATAGTCCTATGTGCTAATCCACTGTAAAATCTATTTCCATTCCAAATTTCAGCCAAATCGCTTCAGTAGCCGCAGCGCAAAGGAGGAAAAAACACGCTCACTTACACACAAACTTTCGCCTTTATAATATTAGTGTGATAAGTAACAAGAATGCTCAGTCGCACTACACAGTAGTCTGACGCGGTTGCTTATCCGTACACGTCGTCTTGTCAGCCGTCACGCGAACTCCCCAGTTCGGGAATCCTTGCTTTTCCCCGTTTCCATTCAAAATGTCACCCCAACCATATTTCCTAATTGAATTAAAAGGTATTTTCAATTTAATCTGGAAATATTACAAAAAATCTTGTGGCAGAAGATACCCTTTGATAATATTATAAGTACTTGACTTTGTACGAGTAATTGAAAACGCATTTTTTTTGTGTAATGCTTTTAACAAAACTCGGAAAGTTAAAAATAATAAATAAACACACTATAAACTAACCTTTATCAAAATTCTTGCACTGAAACAATAAAAGATAGTATTTTTATTTTTTTTCTAAGTTAATAACTCTTATTTAATAAATATGAAGTCTACACTTTTGACTATTATGCATCGGAAGAGTTGGTATATTATGTTTGTTGTTTGTAAGGGTTGCAACTAACTACGTATTTTTCTGCATTAAATAGTCACATTAATGAAGAGTAAATAGGACGTCCGATATTAGACTAAATACGCGTTAATTTTATACGAATAAACCGAGGGGAATATTGTCTTTTACTAGTCTTATACATATAGACTACCCAAAGTACAGGTACAGAATTGATAGTCTGTTTACATGTTATGATGTTATAAGGACTGGGATTATAAATAATAACTGTAGTCAAGGATTGCACTAAACATAAAAACATACGCATAGAATTGAAAACTTCCTCATTTTTAAGTTGGTTAAAGACAAATCAGAATCTTGTACATAATATTACGAATCCGATATAGACACATACTTGTATCTATAGTCGAGATTCAACTACACAACATTGAACCATCAACTAGATAAGATATTATGGAAAAGGAATATAATTTTACGTTCTCCACAAAAGCTGGAGACATTTTCCATCAGAATACTATTTGTAAGACGCCGGCGTCATATACAATACAATATACATGTAAGAACTTGCTCGGCAACACAATTTTATATGCGACAGTAAATCGGTTGTTCTTATTTCTGCAGACAGCTTGGAGGCGACTATATCTACGCGCATATCAGTTGCCATAAAAATGTTTTATGTTAGTGGCTAATAAATGACATCAGCAAATTCAGTAAGACAATATGAGAGGCACTCTATGCATCCGTTTCCTCCTTTTATTTCCTCCCCTAGCAATCATTGTTTCGCCTGAGAACGGGGGCGCCAGGCCGTCGCTTTTGGCAGACGCTTCCTATAATAATTCCCTTGTCTATGTTAAGATTTGCCACTGTTTATACCGTAAATGTATTCCTAATTGGATTGGGTCATCCAAACAATGGTAAAAGCTTTGATATTGTGACGCAATCGCTTCTCTGCAAAATTTTCATCCATCTCACACGGTGACTACGCTGGTTTCCTGAAGGCGTCGTTTCGAATCTCGCCATTATTTGAATTTCCCTTTGTACGCTCGAACGAGATTGGTTTTACTCTTTTACACATAAAGATATTGTTCTCGAGTTGCATACGTCATTACTTAACGTCACATATCAAAGCACTTACCGCTTTTAGGGTGGACTAAAGTGTTTTCCGTTAAATCTCTTCTCATTTTCAGTGTCATAAATTTTATTAAAAGTGTGTTAGGTTGATGGTCAATTTAAATGGTAAATAAAACATATACAGTTTCTACCATTTGGTGGTTCGCCTTTGCTGGACCGTACCAGTTTACTAATCACGCAAAAATCCTGTAAACAGACGAAGCTTCAAATAGTAGTTAACACTGAGTTAAGAGATTAGGGTGTCGTTATAGGCGATTCTTTTTCCTTTAGATCATGAAGGCCATTTGCATCAACTAGTAAAACTTTGTAAAACAATAGACGAGTTTAAAAACAAATGATTACTCGTCGACGAATAAAAAAAAGTCTTCAGTAAGCTTCATATTACACTACTATCGTCATAAAAACATATGCACGTCTTAAGTAGAAATGCTTATGTGAGTGTATGTTGTAAAAACCCGCCGTGTATACCGAAAAAAAATATCACGGAAAGAAAATATCCGAGATTTCGTCCCCGATGTTTACTTTTGGTGGTTAAGCTGCATCTAATGAAATCCCCTGTCAGGATATCCTTGCACCAGTTATACTGTGACTGCTCACTCTTGATATTTTTTAAGAAGTTATTGAGGATTTGGTGTTGGTGATATTTTGTTATATGATTTTAGTATTTACAACAACAGTTATAAAAAAATCTAAAGATCCTATTCTAGGTTCAATCCTTTTTGTTAGGATGCTATCTTAATTACTGTTAGAACTCATGTTACGTTTACTTTGAAAAACAACGGGACGGTGTATTAGGTTGTTATTGTAATATGGCTGTTCATTGTTCTTTAAAAACAATTAATGCGACAAATAGTTAAAAAACATAGTAGAGATACTAATATGTTTGTATATATTCAAATGGTAGGTAGGTACATAGATTTTGACAAATGCCAAAAAAAAAGAATATTTTGTTTCCATAGTCATTTTTAAGTTCTATAAATATTTTATTTGTACGAGTTTAGACATTCTATTATTGTATTTCACTAAAATAATAATTTATCATTTTCTCTTCAGAAACTCTAGTAGAATTGAAATCAAGCTCTATAAATACACCTAGTTTTCGTAAAATAGTAAGATTCATCGTAAAAACGGAAAAAACCATTTATAAAAAAAAACAGTTTTAAAAAACTTAAGAACATGGAACATACTTTAATGATATAAAATGCACTCAATATTTTAAAGAAACGAGATTATCTGTAAACATACTAACTTAAAATATCACCTTTCTTTGTTTTCAAGACAGGGCAAGTATCAAAACTGATTGGTATAACTATTGACAGAGTGTGTAAGTTTGAGTTGGCGTTTCCAGTGTTCTTATATACGTTCGGTCTTAGCTCATTCTAGGGTGTTATTCCGATCACGAACGCGTGAATCTCGTTTATTAAAAATAAACCCCTAATGCTATGGAGGCAATACTATGAATAACATAATATTTCGTAGGCTTACTTCATTTAGGTAAACAAGTAAATTGACGAAAACAAAATTTATAAGCTCTTTACTTAAATAAAAATTCAGATTAGGCAAGTTATATTTGATGGTGATCACATTGTTAAGAGATAATAAAGTCACCTTCAACCTTCAAGGCAAAAACGAATACCTACCTAGAGATTTTCTAGGTAAGTGCGTATCAGCCATGATTCTAAAATATTGGTATTACAATTTCTCCTTGACTTAATACTAACATTTTATAATCTTTCAAATTAATGGATATTGACATAATATGAAATCCAAAATGAATGCGAATTCTTCCGATTACCAACCGATATTTTATATCTTAGGTACATAGGTAGTGAATTAGCTAAATTCCAATAGAGCAAATAGGGCAAATATTATATTAAACTTAATTCCTTAATAAAATGAATTTGCTCTGGATTTACGTATCAGTATGCTGATTATGAAATAGTATATTTTTAAAACGACCATCGTTATTTAGTATTGTTGTGCAAAAAAAAATACTTACTGGCAATACTACTATAAGTTAAATAGATGCAAGATATAAAAAATAAAAATAGTTTATTTCAGTAACAATAATCAGTAACAAATAATAAAAGGTCAGAGTTTTCTTTTAAGAGTTGTATACTCCTGTGACAGAAGACTCCGCTCTTCCATAACAAGCAGTAATAATATTTTTAAATTAATCATAGTGGCCGCAATCGAGCAATCATAACGACAATTTGCAGGCAATTGAACAGAAAACAAGAAATAGCTAGGGTAAGTACTCGTAGATATATGTGATGAAAAGAGAATAGGTTGATAGTGTGATCATAAATTCATTGAACTTGTTCTCTTGTATCTAGCTTTTCTCAAAGCTTATCGCACCCAAATTCCGGTTATCTGCGAATGGCTGTCAAATCGTAGCAAATTTTCGAACGCTATTACTGAACTGAAATTCGCCGTATCTATAAGTCCCCCTACTGAACAATAGAACGTTTCAACCTAGTGGACATCTAACGCTTGACCAATTTTCTTTTGTGAATGCCTACGATTGCCGAATACCCGAGTTCATAAGGCTTTGATTGAGCCACTTTTTTCGGAAATGCATTGATTTTACTCAATTCACTGAACATTAGAGGGGAAAGTTCTTGGATTTGTGTAGTGTGGATTTGAGACGTCGGTTCCCCCTTTCCTTCGTATGTTGTGTGCAGGCAACTAAACTAATGCAATTTTTTGTTTGAACACCTTTATTGGTTTCAAATTTTGTTTCATGTAACGTATCATTTATTTATTTAAATTTGCTTAATTCTCATGTTAATCCTTGAAAATTTGCACGAACAGTCAGATCAGCAGAAAATAATAATTAAAAAAATATTTATTTTGTGTTAAGTAACTCTTCTTTTACAAATGTATATATGGTAATTATATTTACATAATTTAAAGATCGTAATGGTGACCCCGCACCGGAAAGCGGGTTGTTCGACCCCCCACTAGGTGGACCGAAGACATCAAGCGGGTTGCAGGGAGCCGCTGGATGCAGACGGCTCGAAACCGATGTGCTTGAAAGTTCATGCAAGAGGTCTATCCGTGTCCAGCCGTGGATGTCCATCGGCTAATAATGATAATGATGATGATGAATGTAAAGACTTCCGGCTTCTACTCTTTTATTACAAGTATCTATAAATCGAAAAAGTATATCTACCGTAGAAAAAGTTTACCAAGGAAAAAGAAATTTAATTCCAAGAGAACGTAGATGAATATTATGTATTTTGTTTTCCCAAGCGTTGTTCTTCTATCCGCGAAATAACTTGAACGCGAGAAGCGAATGATTTATACAAGCCACGCTCATCCCGCTTTATTTACGGCCGCTCCGTACAATAATTACCGGGCCGAATAAACGTTTGTAAATGTAAAAAGGGATTACCCCATAACAATTGCGGTGACTGTAGCTTTGTTAAATAAAAACACATCTGTAGTAAATTAGAGGGTTTAAGATTTTAATTCATTATAGTATACCTACTTGTAGAGCAGTGATAGCCTAGCCATTCGCGGCTCGCGAGTATTTTATCGGTGAGCCCGTCTGCGTTGAAGAAGCCGACAGTCAGGGAATGTGGTTTTAATCTACCGTTGTGAGCCATTTAAAAAATCTTTATATTCCTCTATCGCGCGGAGCATGATACTGTGCTCGCCTATTGCCCTTAGTTTACTTTATATTTTTTTACATGTCACGTAACGGATACGATGGACGACCGGTCGTCCATTTAGGAGTCAAATGGCTAGTGGATAGTATATATATGACCTCTGCTTCCGATTCCGGAGGGTGTAGGTTCGAATCCGGTCCAGGGCATGCACCTCCAACTTTACATTTGTGTGCATTTTAAGAAATTAAATATCACGTGTCTCAAACGGTGAAGGAAAACATTGTGAGGAAACCTGCATACCAGAGAATTTTCTTAATTCTCTGCGTGTGTGAAATCTGCCAATTGGGTCAGCGTGGTGGACTATTGGCCTGACCCCTTTCATTCTGAGAGGAGACTCGAGCTCAGCAGTGAGCCGAATATGGGTTGATAAAGACATTTAGCTTTATACCTAAACCGTCAGAGAAGCCTCGTTATCTTGTATACTTTAGATGCATCAGTTAGTTGGCAGTGTAGGTTTAATCCCGGCCATAACTCGTACGTTCTAAAATTAACTACAATGTAATTGCATTTAGTATAAGCTCTAGTTAACCTGCAGACCAGTTCACACACTCTTAATAACGCAAACTGTTTAATTTTTGAAATGCTATTGTAGTAGGAAAAGCTTTGGTTTGTTGTTAGTTTAAAATTTTACAAGGGTTCATTGCTATTTAAATAATAAATAGTTTTTCGTAAAAACTAAAAAAAAGATTCTAAACATTTTTTTAAATATTTGAACCATGATTATCGAAATTATCGAAACATCCATTAAATAGTTGTCAAGTTTCGTATTTTTTTTCAATATTCAGCGTAATTTTCTTAATTTTTCCTTTCATTAAAACCCTCTGCAATGTAAATACGTAGAAAAAAAGATGAGTTAATTTTTGAGATATTAATATTTGGTTTGTATAAAATAGAAAATTTTTGTTTTTTCTTTCAATAAGAACATTCCCTTTACCTTGTCGTCAATGTCGAATAATAGCCGAATTGTTCTAGGACTTCTCGAGTTACACGCTTAGCAACACCTTTGGCAATATTTCTTTATTTAAGTATACCTACAGAAAAAATAAATTTGGTTAGACGTTTCCATATTTAAATGTTTGGCATAAAAATCGTTAAGCTTTACGCAAATTGTACGGCGCTTTATAAATAGATTGACAAAAAACCTAAAACAACCTCTAGCCGTGATTTTAGCCGGAGCGATTAATCTTTATTTTCACAACCAACCGCGTTTCTATGCACAGCTCGTATAACTTTATAAGATAAATAATTCTCAGCGCGCCAACAAAAACAATAGAAAGTGAAACCCAAACATTTCAGCTTATGTTTTCCAGTAAAAAAGTCCTTTGCCCGTATTCATCTGGCTGTCAGCCATTGTTGCCACGATCAGAGCCTATTCACAGCCGGCTGGGCAAATGGATACCCAAAACATTGAAATTTTAGCATTTTGAGATACTCCTCATGCTGTTGCGCTTTGATTTCAAAACGATTTTTTGGTTTAATAAAAAATCACTGCTGTAAAAATAAATTGTATGCTGGTTTTAGCAAAGTGTAGGAAATTTTGTCAGTAAATTTACACTCTCGTTAGCCGTCCACTGCTGGACATATTCCTCTTGAAAGGACCTCCAAATCCAACGGTTTCCCATTACCTGCTTGATGGCCTGAGTCCACCTGGTGGTGGTCGATCAACGCTCTTCATCCAACGTCCATCGGCTCTTTGAACTATGAGCAAATTGCCACTTCAATATAACGGCTCGGTTGAGCTATGTTGGCAACTTTGGTTCTTCTATAGTCATGTCTATACGTTGTACTCGAATCATTATGAATCCACACGCTTGAAGGTTTATGAACAAGCCAGTTTCCAAAAAGACTGAGAGGCTCCTAGTTCACATTTTCTTACCAAAAATGTGGTTTTTTAGTTTACATAGGATCTTCTCGGGGTCTCTGGATCTTAAGAACTAAACCCAGAAAGCCTTATGATTCCAAGCCGCCTTACCAACGAGACAGTAACTTTTACTCTTTATCAATTTCCCTGAAAAACAATGTTAATGTGAAAGCCAACCCAACGCAGCCAATGGTAATATTTCCATTCCGTTCCATTACCACATGCCGAAGGTTTTTACATATTTACCCTCGGTCTCGGAAGCCCATTAGGTGTAGGAACAAATTTATAATGCAAATACGATTACGCGCCGCGACTGAGAGCTAATGCACTGCACCCGCGCCCGCTATGAATTGCAAACTGCAGGCGAATTCAATTCAATACATAAATAAAATATTGAGAATCTTTAAAAAGGTTTTTCACCTCTGCAAACTTTTATACGTGTTATTTTTTAGGCGCCTATAACAGCGTATTTTGTCAGTGTACCTCCCTCATACAGTACAGGCAAACTATGAAGTTAGAACCCATAGAAGCATTTACGAACCAGTGTAACAAGAAGCAATGCTTCACATTAAATGGCAAACACGTCATGCAATGCATCAGCCCCCATCACCCTGATGCATAAAGCCTTATTTGCCTTTAGTCTCATTGGACCTTTGTCATTTTGGAAAGCTGATACGAGTAGTTTGTCAGCTTGTACCTCAAACCATAGGCAATGTAGGCAAATAAAGAGTTTGGACATAAGTGGATTTGGGAGATAGCAGGTTTCAATGACCGAGATAGAGCCCAGTGGATATGACCTCGGCCTCCGATTCCGGAGGGTGTGGGTTCGAATCCGATCCGGGGCATGCACCTCCAACTTTTCAGTTGTGTGCGTTTTAAGAAATAAAATATTACGTGTCTCAAACGGTGAAGGAAACCATCGTGAGGAAACCTGCATATCAGAGAATTTTCTCAATTCTCTGCGTGTGTGAAGCCTGCCAATCCGCATTGGGCCAGCGTGGTGGACTATTTACCTAATCCCTCTCATTCTGAGAGGAGACTCGAGCTCAGACGTGAGCCGAATATGGGTTGATAACGACAACGAGGTTTCAATGGTCCAGATCTTTAATCATCTAAGTAATAACGTCATGGCTACCCTTCGCATAAAAATAAGATAATTTTGTACTTGGACGATTCACGGCTTAAATCCAATGCTGTACAAAACCTAGTTGCCTACCTTATTTATACCTACAGGGCAAAAGCTGACAAACTTTTAGCTTTTCTAAAATGACCAACGCCTGGCTACCACAGGCTCTTACACAAATCGTTAGCGTTTTTATATTAAGCGAAATATTTGTTACTATTATATTCATAGCGATACAATATACAACCGACAAAGCAAAGGAATAACTTTTCTTGATACTGACTGACATTATTGCTATGAAGAATTTGTATTGCCAGAACTATTGTGAACTAGATGAAATGAAATTCGTAAGTTCGTCGGATTGAACTTCAGCCGTCGCGTTCAGCTTTTATATTATATCAGACTGTCTAGACAAGACAAGACAAAATTTTAATATTTAATTAAACAGAATCTCCCTAATCATAAACATCAATAAATATTTAACTGTCTGTTTATAAATTTTTGTATGTTCGTTTGTTTATCCGGGCTAATTTTGGAACTGTTGGACCGACTTTGATGGGAATATCACAAGAACATAGAGGCTATTTTTATCTCGGAAAAGTTACGCTTCCCGCGGATTTTTGTGAGAAAGTAAATTTCACGCAGACGAAGTCCCAGGCGTCCTCTATATACTTAAACAATATCTTGGCAAATCTTGGGAAATATGAGAACAGATAAAAAAGCATGGACCTTGTGTTTGTTTTTAAATGTATAAATATACAAAAAAAATATCAGTTGTCTGTAAAGTCTGTTTACTGACGATAGTTGAACGTGACAACGTCATAAGAAAAAACTAATGGAATGGTTGCATTTTCAAAAGAAAATGTTCGTTTTTCTAAAATACTGTTTAATAATCTTCATAGACCAGAATATACTTTATTTCTTGTAAAAAAATTGGCAACTCTAGAGCGAGGGAACGACGTATGACGTCATCTTTTCGAGTGTGCAGCAGGCTTCATCAAATTATAAGACGTTGTCAAAAAATATTTCGCCTAAAAATCAGACCTACTGTATATATATGCGAGTAAATATTCAAGTCATATCATAGTAGTGGACCCGTGCTACGTGCCATTTGCATAACTGTTGTCTCAAGGCAGCCTGCGGTCGAGGACAGGCTGCCGACCACTTCGGGAAATAGTAACTGAGCACACTAAATTGTACCCGATTCTAAGGCCACAGGTACAAAGCCCTACTTACGTTATAAATGGGAATGTTTGCCACTGTTGCACGCTAAAACTGTCCATCGGAACTTTGCAGAAATGTAAAAATGTATCAGAATAACTTATTCTCATAGATGTAAATCGTTTTCTCATAGATGTAAAACATTACGTCTAAAACTTCAAGTAGGTACAAGTCTTTAAATAAGCAAATAAAATCTAGTATTAGAGCAATGTTTCGAAGAATATGCACTATAGCTAATAATTTTTACTGAAAATTTCTTACGTGAAAAAGTGTTTAGACCGATTCAGGACTTGAACTCAAGACAACGTAATCCGAAACTAGGTTACCCACTGCACTAACAAGGAAATAATTATAACTCGAGCGAATCAACTTGCCAGCTAGCTCAAAACTCATCCATCCTGCCGAGTGCGCTACGTAGCGAGCAAAACCAGATTTCGGCCTTTCGTATGAAAGAAACTAAGTTTTGGTAGTTAAAGGAGATCATTCACGCTCCATACATTTTTGGGCTCTTTTTGAAAGTGCCGGCCAACAAAAAAAAATGGCAGGACTCGTTAGAATTAGCTATTTGGAGCAATAGTTAGTACGGCATAAAAGTTGTCAGGTGGCTCTGAACCAAGTTATACAGGTTCGACGATTCCTTATTTCCATACATTTTGTCAATTTTCAAAAGTGCCCGCTAAGAAAAAAAAACTGATACGTATCGTAAGAACTGCCCATTTGAAACAATAGTTAGTATGGCACAAATGTTGTAAGATTGCTCTGAATCAAGTTATACAGGTTCAATGACTCGTCACTTCTATACATATTTTTTGGGTTTTGTAAGTGACCACCTACAATATAAATAATACGTATCGTTGTAACTAGCATTTGCAGCAATAGTTACTATGGCATAAACATTTGAGTATTGCTCTGTGTCCAGTTATGCAGTTTCGATGATTCGTCAAATCCATCAATATGTTTTATTGATTTTCAAAGTGCCGTTTTACAAAAATATGCACTTATCACTGCACTTATCGTTAGAACTGCCCATTTGGAGTAATATTTAGTACGTCTCGAATGCTGTAGGTTTGGTCTGAACCAAGTTATAAAGGTTCGATATCTCGTCACTTATATGCTTTTTATTGAGTTTTGTAAGTGCCCACCGAAAATATTAATGATACGTATCGTTTTAACTGGTCATTTGTGGCAATAGTTAGTATAACACGAATGTTGTAGGGTTGCTCTAAACCAAGTTATACAGGTTAAATGGCATGTCATCTCCATACATTTTATTAATTTTAAAATGTGCCTGCCAATAAAATTCTTACAGGTATCATTTTAACTGATCATTTAGACATACTTTGTCAGTTAGTATGGCAGACACGTTGTATAAATGCTCTGATCTAAGTTATACAGGTGTGACTATTTGTAATATCCATACATTTTCTTGATTTTTAAGTGCCAACCATTAAAATGGTACGTATCATTAGAACTGGCTGTAATAGGAACGGTTATTTGCGTTCGATGATTCGTCACTTATGTTTTTGTTGATATCTGAATGTAATGGGGAACAATAAATAGGTAATAATGATGAATACTTAACTAATAATATGAAATAAATGTCATCATGGTGTAAGAGCTGTGTCATCATTATTTGTTATGTTCTTCCTTCTGGACCGTTTCTGCACTTGGCCATGTGATTCCCCGTTATACGTGTATTTGTTATGTTATTCAAGCTTGTAAACCGAAATTACCATTACTTGAAGAACTTAATAAAACGTTTTTATTTCTCTCAATGCACAATAACACAATTTTTAGTTACATTTGCACCATAATGTTGAATTTGTGCAAATGCTTAGAAACATTATTTCCATATTTTATATTATCGCTTTTATGTTTTCCAACTTTTTTGGAAATCAATGAATGAAAGTTATATAACTTGTTTCAGTACTAGATTTTTTTGAAGCGTGTGCAACGTGTTACTAACTAATTCTCCTAATGACTAGTTTTAACGTTAGGTACCATATTTTAGGTGAACGGTACTTTAAAAAATCAGTAAAATATATGGTTGTGACGAATCATCTAAACAGTATAACTTGAATCGGATCTATACTACAACGTTTATGCCATAGTAACTATTACTGAAAATGGCTAGTTATAACGATAAATAGCATTTACTTTGTAACTTACAAAACTCCATCAAATACATTGAAGTGACGAGACATCGAACCTGTATAAATTGGTTCAGAACAATCTTGCAACATTTGTGCCATACTAACTATTACTCCGAATGGGCAGTTTTAACCATAAGTACCATATTTTTGTTAAACGGTACTTTAAAAAATCAATAAAATAAATGAATTGGACGAATCATCGAAACTGTATAACTCGACACAAAGCTATACTACAATGTTTATGCCATAGTAAAGATTGCTGCAAATGGCTAGTTATAACGATACGTATGATTTATTTTGTTTGCGGGCACTTACAAAACTCAGTAAAATGTATAGAAGTGACGAGTCATCGAACCTGTATAACTTGGTTCAGTGCAGTCCTACAACATTTGAGCCGTAGTACTATTGCTCCAAATGGACAGTTCTAACGATACGTACCAGTTTTTTTTCTTGGCGGGCACTTTTGAAAATTGACAAAATGTATGGAAATAACGAATCGTCGAACCTGTATAACTTGGTTCAGAGCCCTCCTACAACTTTCATGCCATATTAACTATTACTCCAAATGACTAGTTCTAACGATTCGTGCTATTTTTTTTCGTTGGCCGGCACTTTCAAAAAGGGCCCAAAATGAATGATCTCCTTTAAACACTTAATATTTAATCAATCACCAATGCTCTTTAACATTTATGGGGAGTACATCATGCGGAAAGTCATGGAGAACTGGGATAAAGGATTTCAGATTGGAGGTCAGCGTGTGGCAAATTTACGGTATGCTGATGACACTGTACTTGTAACAACATCTGGCGAGGATATGAAGGAGCTGTTTCAAAAGCTTGAATTAGAGAGCGCGGAATTAGGCCTTTCGATTAACCGTAGCAAAACTAAAATCATGGTAATAGATCGCTCCAACAAACTCTCTAACACCAACTGCAATATTCCGGGAATCGAGACTGTGGTGAATTATATATACCTGGGTTCTTTGATCTGTAATGATGGCACTTGTGTGTCCGAAATTAAGCGAAGAATAGCAATAGCTAGGGATGCGATGACGAAATTAGCAAACATCTGGAAGAATCGAAGCATCACAAACAGAACCAAAACACGCCTGGTTCAGGCACTTATTTTTCCGATTTTCCTGTATGGTGTAGAGACGTGGACTATTCACGCCAGAGAAAGACAAAGAATTGATGCGTTCGAGATGTGGTGTTGGAGGCGAATGTTACGTGTACCGTGGACTGCCAAGCGCACAAATGTATCAATTCTTTCACAGCTTCAAATTAAAACACGTCTCTCAACCATCTGTCTACAGCGCATCCTCAGTTATTTTGGACATATCACACGCCGTGGGAACGAAAACTTGGAAAAAATTATTGTGGTGGGAAATGTGGAAGGCAAACGGCCACGAGGTAGATCTCCAACCCGATGGTCCGATCTCCTAAAGGAAGCAGGAGCCCGAACCTTTTACAGTGCCGTCCAAATGGCCAGCGACCGTACTCGATGGAGGAGCATTGTAAAGCAAACGATGACTCGCCAAGGTGGTCACGATCCTCAGTCATGAGGGACCGACTAGAGAGAGAGAGAGATTTAATCAATCTGGAATAAATCAACTAATTTGTATGCGTTTGGCAGCGATCGACGTAGTTTATTAAAGTATACTATTAAACTAATATTAATAAATATACCAATAACTACAGCGGAACCCATCTCACCTTCAAGATAGGTGTCAAGTTATTAGACTATACAGTCCATTTTTGGAATAGAATCTCGGACGTATGAACACCAAACGTTCTATTCCATTAGGCGTGATTGCAACTGAGTGAAGTAACGTACGAAATATAAGTGAAACACCACGAAGTTTTCGCATCGTCATTCCCCCGGTGTCATGTCTGTTTCTGTCCAGTAGCGCGACATCAAATAAAGTTGTTTTTACTTACTTATCTGAATTGAGGGTCGCTTGAGGGGTGCATTAATGACCTCGCCGGGTTGGCTGGTGCAAACACTTCTACGCTCTTCGGGGCTACCAAGATCATAACAAGTTTTGTACCAAAAAAAAAAAAATTAAAATGAAGTCAAGTTGTTGAGTTTTGGTTCAAATTTCGTTCAAATCTGTTATTTGAATTGCAACTGAGTGAAGTAGTTAGTAACATTGAATTATTGAATTATTTTTTTTACATAAACAGTGTTTTGAATTATATTTTGTATTAACAATAACAATTGTTAATATTTTTTAAAAAGGACATATATATACAGTGAGATATTTACATTTAATGAATTAATTAATTAATGAAATATACTATATTTTATACCTAAAATAAAAATAAAAAAAATTGCAAGCAATAAATTAAATTAAAAACTAATGTACTATTTAAACATTATTTAATTATTAAGACTGTTATTGCTAGTTGTTTGTTGTTTTAAACAAATGTTTACTTAAGACTTTATTTTTAACGCAAGCACTGCAACCATACTTCTCATCAAAAAATTGGAAATAGCCTGCACGTTCTGTCCAGGAGGACTGTTTCAATAATTTCGAGTATATTAACTATAGTTTGACATCATGATTTACTTTGTTGAATCTATAAAAATCACCCTAAGTCCGCTACGCTATAACCAGCATTGGAGCAGGCCTCCTATCTCCTCGTAGAGGCCGGAGTTACATAGTGTGCAGCTGCTTTAAGAGAATGAATGACTTTGCAAAGAACCGCTGAATTGAACATAACAATTAATACTTGGACCTTGCTCACGAGATTACCGTCATGTGGAATTTTGAGTCAACTATTATATTGATCCGTGTAATAAATGGATATACGAAAATGTGTAAAGACAAAGTGATGAGTAATAAGTAATTAACATGACAGTGACATGACAGTGACAGTTGTCACTTAGACAGACATTGACAGTGACTTTGACGTTACATAGTATAAGACAATAGACTATACTCATAACAATCCGATAGTTGTTTCGGTCAATGGTCTTACAGCAAAAAGCTTCGACCAACACCTTATGAAGTTTTCGCTAAACTGCTGGATTAAGGGTCGGATATAGAAGCAGAATTCTTGCGACGGCACGTATTCTGAAGAGGTTCTTCACTCTGGAACCCTGACCACCGGTTGCTTGGGTACTTAAAATGTCCAGCTGCGGGAGGGTTTAATTTTTTTATAAATTTTTAATAGTGTTTTGTATTTTTAGTGGACTCAAAGGTGATTACAAAATTAAGAAAACTAATGTCGAACAAAGGTTATGATTCACAACACTGGTCAGGACAACTTAATTAACAAATCAAACTAACCAAAATAAGACCCTAGAATAGTAGAGAATGACCTTGACTGGATCCTTTGACAGTCGACTAACACTCCCTTTTTCCACTCAAGTCACTCTCCCCGCCTATCCCAAGTAACCCATAAAGAAATACACAAAACGAGATGTGGACGGATCGAACGCCACGAGCACACTGAAGCCAACACGAGATCGAGCGACGTCATATCCGTCACAGACTACTATTTCGAACACTAAACGGCGATAACATATTATACCTACTTTGTATTTAATCAACATTGTTAAAAATTAAAAAAAGTATAAGTTAATAAATAAGAGAAAAATGAAGTAGAGGTATCATATCAGAAAAACTGTAACTGTAGTACATTTAAACTATCTCATGCTATACTTGACCTTTGAAGGCCACGTCACAAAAGTACCGCATAACACGAGATGCCGTACCATTTCTCCATTTGCGTTTAAACTTTCGAAATACTTTGACCGCATTGTTCGTGCGCTATACGGCGTAATGGAACTTCTTCAACTGCCGCAAATGCATGGCTCGAGCCTCGATAGCCTATTTCCATCTGCCAGAGCGTCGCATACAGACAATTGTTCTTAAGCGTCACTTAAAACGCCCCACTTTCCCCCACAAAGGGACTTTTGTGAATGTGCCTCATCAAGTTGTAGCTCCCACTGTAATGAATTCACGAGTCAAACGGGATTTATGGCCATTAATAAAACTTTTCATAGTGAAATTTTAATTTTCAAAAAGTTAAGTAAAGTTAAAACTAAAATTTCGTGTAACGACTTTATTTCGGTTTTTTATTCGTAATGTAGAGATATGTTTTTTGCTAAATTTCACTTTTTTAGTTCGACGGGAGGATAAATTCAATTCTCTACGAATAATCAAAATAGTGTGATGAAGTTTGAATGTTAGTGTGTTATGTTTGAGAGTGAGGAATCAAAATTAATTTAAAGTATTCATCATCATCATCATATCAGCCGATGGACGTCCACTGCAGGACATAGGCCTTTTGTAGGGACTTCCAAACATCACGATACTGAGCCACCTGCATCCAGCGAATCCCTGCGACTCGCTTGATGTCGTCGTTGTTAATTTTAAGTATTATTGCGACTAATATCTGATCATTGATATTCTGCTCATTATAGAAAACTCGTGCTCAACAGGTTAGGCTTATAGTCTTCCACACTGGCCAATGTGAATTGGCAGACTTCATACACGTAGAGAATTTTACAAATTCCAAGGTATGCAGGTTTTGTCACGATGCTTTTCCTTCACCGTTTGAGACACGTGATATTTAGTTTTTTAAAATGCTGAGAATAAATAACTGAGAAGTTAGAGGTGTATGCTCCGGACCGGATTCAAACCAACGCCATCCAAATCAAAGGCAAAGGATATCCATTGTATTATTACGGTTCTCTCTATAATAATCTAATATCTACCACTCGTTATTATAAATGATAATAATATGTTTATTATAAAAGTCTACGAACAACTAGACATAAAACTGAGAGTGCTTCTGTTATTATAATATTATAATCTATACTAATATTATAAAGCTGAAGAGTTTGTTTGTTTGTTTGTTTGTTTGATTGAACGCGCTAATCTCAGGAACTACTGGTCCGATTTGAAAAATTTTTTCAGTGTTTTTTCATTTATGAAAGAAGGCTATAGGCTATATATTATATATAGCCTATAGTCCCGTATTCCTACGGGAACGGAAAACACGCGGGTAAAACCGCGCAGAGTCAGCTAGTTATATTATAAGCATTATTCGTTCCAATTATATCAATTTCAACAGAAATCAAAAAAAAAATATACTCATAACTCAGAAGTGGATCAACTATAAAAATATCAATGATAAACGAACCTATTCTTACTCTTTGATATTTGGTTTGGTTCGGTCCTGCACTCTTGGTGTTCTGGCCACATCTACTTAGAGGTAGTTTGTGAGAATATAAGACCACTACCAAAGAATCAAAACAGCAATATCTCTACAATGTACTTGTGTGAACATAACATTTGGTTCCGTTCGCTCAACGCGTCAAATCAATCACTTCAACGAGGCATCGGGCGCAACCGCCAGATGGCGCCACTAAATCCGCTGTAATCCTGAATTTATTATCTGTTTTCAACCATTTGCTGTAGCGCTGAAATCCGAAGCCTTCTGAATGAATGCGCGGATTCTCACCAATACAGTGCAGTAATGTACATTTGAAACTATGCGGCAAACTAGAATTAATAATTGGGAGGAATATAATAAATGCGTATACAATTGTTTTGCGGTTTAATAAAAGTTTTTTTCCGTATTTTTATTTAATGATACCAGCCTTATCACTGAACAGTTGAACACGTGACAAATTCAACCTAGATTTTTATTTATTAGCGGCACAGATTAAAGAATAATAGGCAGATAAATAAATGGTTACTTTATGAGTAATACTGGCTGTTTTTGGTGCATTTGTCTAAAATAAACAAACGCCGGTGTACGCATTTCGTTATCTGTACAAAAATGACAAGCGTATCAACGTCATCATAAGGAAACAGGCAAAGATGCAAATTCGTTTTCAGAAAGTGTGTTCAAAGTGTGTTTCCTCAAAAATGTGTCATAAAACGTCGTGTCACGTATGACATACGTGCGCTTTGATAATTACAGCCTCTGCTTTTTTACTATAGTTCTCGCCTTTGGCTCGAGCTGCAATATCGCCTCGACTGTAATTTTCAACTTACCGCACCTATATCATAATGTGTGAGAATCTATAGTGTGATAATCTCTATAAAGTTCCTTACCATGGGGCTTTTGACGCTTTACCCATTGCAACTACCTTCAATAAAGTAACGCCTTTCTGTATTCAAAATCTCAGTTTTTCGTTACTAATTTAGCTTTACACTCTGTGGGCAGTGCTTGGTCGAAAGTCTAAGTTAAATATTTTTCCAGCCATCGCCGCAAGTATGTCAAGAGGCGTTTTAATGAACCGACCGTGACGCAGATGTGCGACAAATCCCGCGGTAAACCCCGACTTAGTTCATGTCGCTTGCGGTTTAATCGCGGCCGCTTTGCAGCTAAAATATTCCCAGCCTCTGCACTCTGAATCGAATGAAATTTTGTAATATGAGTTCATTAGGTGCTTTGGTTTTTAAGGTCACGACAAGGTAAGTGAAAATCGTTTATTCTTTATAGACATCGTCCGCGTGAATTTCAGTTTTTCTTATATATAAATAGGTATTTCTTCGGGATAAATAGCCTACATTATCTAATCAAATCCAAATTTTGCTATAAAAGGACAACAACACCAGCGGAGAAGGGGATATTATTAACCGTCTAACAGCCCGTTGGTCACAAATCCAACTCTGCTCGGAGGTTTTCTTGTCTTTCGTCGTCTCTCATAAACCTCTTATCTACCAATGGAAGTCCTTTATATATCAATTTAACCATTCTAGAGATTAACCAGGAAAGACAGACACACAAAATTAACAAAATAGATTTTTGTGTTTTGTTATCGTATACAGAGAAAGAGATCGAAATTGTAAAATGCCTAGATGTTTGTTCTGACGACATAATTTTGGTCAAAGGAGAGGGTTTTTGTGAAATTCGACACCGTCTATGTCATATATTAGAATATAATCTAATAGGTAAAACTGTTATTGAGCTTTCAAAATTTTATTGCATATCAAAGATTATTTCCAAGCATTATAAGAATCATTAAAAGTTAAAACAGATAATATCTCCGTGGACACAGACGTCTTATAAAGTATCGTTAATTTTCAAGTATTTTTAACAGAATACACAACATAACGTAAAGCCACGAATAGCTACTGCTTTAAATAAAGAACGAGAAAGTTTCTATTTAGAAGTTCAAACATTTTTACTTCAGCTTTTTACTTTTTTTCCTTTGCTCTAATTTATCTCAAAGGCTGTGAACCTTTAAAAATTTTTGACGCCGAAAAAGTAATTTATCTTGCAATCCGTGCATTGAGTATGAGAAGATATTTTTATTTGACAGTATGTATATTTTTTAACCGACTTTCAAAAAGGAGGAGGTTCTACGTTCGGCTGTATGTATGTTTTTTTTTAATAGTTAGGTACATTTTAGTAGTTACATTTTGCTTATAATTATCATAATTATTAATTATACTTGCTGCAAGTTTATACAAAACGTTTTTACAAAGCCGCGTAATTTGTGAGTTTTATAACTATACTATAAGTGATCCCCGTATATCCACGGGAAGGAAAACTACGCGAGAAAAGGACGATGCGTCTACTACGAGTATGAAACCTTTTTATGGATGAACAAAATATTTAACCTGTGTCCTAATTAATAATTACAATTTAAAGTTTAACAAGTTTTAGTTTTTTTCACTTTTTTTTTTGTTTTTTTTTATTTTCCTCACTCTTTTTAACAATATTTTTTCGTTTAAAATAACGCGTCGTAATTAATAGTCGTAAGTTCAACAAATAGCAGTTTTTTTGTATATTGTTTTTCTTTTTTATTGTTTGTTTTTTGATTTTCCTCACGCTGTTTAATAATATTTTATCTTTTAAACTTACCAAAACTATTTTAGATCTACTTACTTTTTAGATTGGATTTCTATTTTCAACTCCTTTAAGTTGCAGTTGCTGAATAAATCAGAGTTGAAAGTGTTACGTAGTTTAAATTACAATAGATATAAAAACATCCAGTAGGACCTTTTTTCCGTACTTTGTTAAACAAGTGTCTAAAGGCAACGTGACACCACAGATCACAGAAACCGTGACAGTTTGATATTTTCGAATTCGTGTAAGCCTAGTATTCGAAACTTGCGGTTATTCACGCCCAATTTGTGTTGCCTTTTCACCGTAATGGATGAAATCCGGCACCCTATTTAATCCCTTATGGATTGGTATCTAGGAGAAAAATCAGCATAACAACCTTCTACCTTTAGTTTCTGGCAGAACAATTTACGATTAAAGAAGATATCTATACTAATATTATAAAGCTGAAGAGTTTGTTTGGTTGTTTGTTTGTTTATTTGATTGAACGCGCTAATCTCAGGAACTACTGGTCCGATTTGAAAAATTCTTTCAGTGTCAGATAGCCCATTTATTGAGGAAGGCTATAGGCCATAGGCCAAGGCTATAGGCCAAGGCTATATTATCCCCGTATTCCTACGGGAACGAGAACCACGCGGGTGAAACCGCGCGGCGTCAGCTAGTAAAGCAAATAAATATGAGTTGTCACGTAATAAAAAAGTGTTTTTAAGGAAGAAATATTATTTTTCTTTATCCAAGTAATCGAAAGGCAATAAATTTACAACATGTGGGTTTATAATTAGGTATCTAATCTAACTCACATTAGCTATCTAGTCTAGATTATTGAACATATTATTAAGGTTAAAAATATTTAAAATTACAAAATGCACTTCTATCTATGCTAATATTATAAAGCTGAAGCTTTTACTGTGACCGTTAAAAGTACATACAAAAAATCATTAAACATAAAAAAATATATTAGTCCTGTTTTTTGAAAAAAAAACTTACTTTGCAGTAGAAAAATACTAAAAAACCAAACTTAAAGAAGATTTATTATTTATTTACATTCGTTTATTATTTATACTCAAACTCAAAATATTTTTTGCCAATTAGGCTTACTTTACAAGCACTTTTCAAACATCAAGTTATGTCATGATTTAATGGTGATAATTAAAGTCAAAAATTTTAAATTAAAGTTACGAGGGTTCCAATATTTATGTAGAAATATCATAGAAATGATACTTTACACCGAGTCGCTTAAAATAATCTATAACAATAATAATATCATACCTAAAACAGATATGAAAACGGAACGACGCGAAAATTGCATTACGGAACAAAATAAAGGGCTCTTGATGCTTGTTTGTAGAACTAGAGAAAGTGGGTGCATTACTCACCCTATAAGGAGTCCCTTGTATTGAAAGATTCGTGGCCCTTTGCCATGAATATTTGAGTGCCTCTTACGATGCTCAAAGCGGTGGATGCTCTATAAGATAAGAGGTAAGGAGAATCTTCGTATTTTGGACGTTTCTTTACTCTATCATGTACAAAAAACATGATTATTGTGTTTCTATTGGTTCTCTATTTTGTCAGGGATCCAATAAGAAAAAGATTTTCCTTATATTTATTCCTTTGGTATTTTTATACGTTCAGATTCAAAGTTTAATATTCTTATAAATGTGTTTGAATGGTCTTATAATTTATTTATAATAATATAATAATTTATAATAATAAATCGAGCTGTTGCTCATTCACGTTAATATTATTAAAATTTGTATGTATGTATGTCTGTTGTACTCTTACGTAAAAATAACTTAATAAATTGGATTTATTTGAAACTCTGAACAAACAAATAGATTATATCTAGGACTAACACATAGAGATTTATACAAAAACATCGCGAGATTTATTATAAACTGAATTTAATAGTTACTCATAAATACAAATACAAAATTTTAAAATACCATGACTGCTGCTAAGGACATTTCGAAACTAAGAAAATTTCAATATTTTCATAGCATGACCCCAAAACTTTAGGATCCGTAACCAATATTGTTAACTGGACCAACGCGGCAGTTATAATAAGTAATATTAATAATTATTGTTAATATAATAATAAAAGTATATGTCACATGGGCGAAACGGCGCGCTTTACGACCGACCGAACGCGAAATATGAGGGTCGTGTTGACATTATTTATGTGTCCCGATAAAATTTATTGGACGCAAATTTTTATACATGGCCACATTAGTTTATGTTAACCACGGCTATGAAATATGGCTTGTTAACATGACATGACCCAATTTAACACTCAACTAGCCTCTTAAGTATAATAGGTTACATGAATAGGTTAGAGATCGTATGAGCTAATAAAACTTTTTATTTAAATCATAAAATTATATTAAACTAGCAAGTTGCTTTAAAGTATATAAATATGTACGTGTACTCGTATATAGTCGCCATCAACCCATATTCGGCTCACTGCTGAGCTCGAGTCTCCTCTCAGAATGAGAGGGGTAAGGCCGATAGTCCTCCACGCTGGCCCAATGCGGATTGGCAGACTCCACACACGCAGAGCATTAAGATAATTCTCAGGTTTCCTCACGATGTTTTCCTTCACCGATTGAGACACGTGATATTTAACTTCTAAAAATGCACACAACTGAAAAGTTGGAGGTGCATGCCGCGGACCGGATTCGAACCGACACCCTCCGGAATCGGAGGCAGAGGTCATATCCACTAGGCTCTCACGCTCTCTCTCGTATATAGTACGTATTATATATTTTTATAGTTATTACTAAATTATAGATAGATTTTTCATTTAGATTTGTTCTTCTGACAGTTTTTTGAATCTTATTTTATTATATTTCTCTTTAATTGTATGACCCAATCCAGGACGTCTTTTCAACCAATGAACCAAAAAGCCAATCCTACATGAGAATTTTCTAAATTATCTTCGTCTGTGAAGTCTGCCAATCCGCATTGCGCCACGTGGTGGACTATTAGCTTAACACTCTCAATTTGAGAGGAGACCCGTGCTCAACAGTGAGCCGAATATGGGTTGTCAATGATGATGATTATGATGTTACTTATACTCAGAATGAAAAACAACCAAAATCAAAGAAATCAAAATGGCCTAGACAAGATAATACTACTCGTATAAACCTTAGTTTTCTGAAAGACTTGTTAGTTTAAGTTTATAGAAACGTCAAAGTCAAGACAAAGTTCTATTCGAATCATGTGGAATAATCACAAAAGTGAAATATGGTTAGTAAACATGACATGTAAGGCTAAGTTACACAAGAAGAATTTCCCGAATATCTCGTTTTTTTTTTATTCTTTACAAGTTAGCCCTTGACTACAATCTCACCTGATGGTAAGTGATGATGCAGTCTAAGATGGAAGCGGGCTAACTTGTTAGGAGGAGGATGAAAATCCACACCCCTTACGGTTTCTACACGGCATCGTACCGGAACGCTAAATCGCTTGGCGGTACGTCTTTGCCGGTAGGGTGGTAACTAGCCACGGCCAAAGCCTCCCACCGCCAGACCAGGACAAATTAAGAAAATCTCAATCTGCCCAGCCGGGGATCGAACCCAGGACCTCCGTTTTGTAAATCCATTGCGCATACCACTGCGCCACGGAGGCCGTCATAGTTTTCTACCTACTATAGCACTACTCAATGTGTACTGTATACCAACAAACAAATTAAAAATGAGGATATAAATTGCTAGTCATTTCACACCCAATAACAATTATCAACCCATATTCGGCTCACTGCTGAGCTCGAGTCTTCTCTCAGAAGAGGTCCTCTCTCCTTTTTTTATTTAATTATAATTAACTTATTCTTAAATTAAATAAAATAATATCGATTAATAATAACATTCTATAAACAAAAAATATATAATTTAAAATAAATAAGTTATGAAATGACACATGTTATTACCTTCATTTCTAATTTGTTTTTGGTAAATAGTACATATCAAGTATGGCTGTAGTATAGAGGCTTCTTTAGGTACTTTAATCATTAGACATAAATAAAATTGAGAGCTGTGATAGCCCAGTGAGGATATGACCTCTGCCTCCAATTCCGGAAGGTGTGAGTTCGAATCCGGTCCAGGGCATGCACCTCCAACTTTTCAGTTGAAAGCACAAAAAGCTTTAAAAAAAATGTCTATGTATGCTGTCTGTTTAGTTTGGAACGCCTTGATCGATTTTAATAGGACTTTCACTGGAAGATAGAGGAGGTTATTGAGCTACATAAAGGCTATTTTTCATGCCGATTAAAACTGAAGTTATAATAAAATTGTGGGTGATAAAACTATCGCCTTTAATAAGCTCGTTTATATTTTCTGTAAATACATTTGATATTGTTTTATACATGATCAAAAAAAAAATATCTGTAGCGTAAACTGTAGAAACTTTAGCAAAGCTGAGTCTCTCTGAGTGCAAGAATATTATATACTTACTAGATAATCATAAACAACATATATATTCACATAATCGTACCTATAGACGCGTATTCTGTCCATTGGGTACTTGAGACATTCTGTGTCTCTCTGTGTAACATTGCCCTTACGAGTTTATCACGGTAGGAATGCTAGACGGTAAATTGAGTTGTAGACTCACTTCATAAGTAAACCGTTAGATTAGGTTTACTATGAAAAGTCTTGCTAGGCTTGATAAGAACATCATCGTCGTCAGCCTATTTTAACGCCAGACTTTCACTCTTTACACTACAATCCAGGCCTCTTTATAGTAATTGATATCTGAAGCTTAGATCCACAACTTACGTCTTGCATTACATATCCAACATATCATCACCATCATCGTCATCGTCATCGTCGTCGTCATCGTCATCGTCATCGTCATCGTCATCATCATCATCATCATCATCATCATCGTCATCAATATCAGCCCATTTTAACACACGTGTTTTTTATAAACACGTTGCTCCGAAGCGATGTTGGCGGGCATATGATATTGTTAAAAATCATTAACGTACGATATTAGATGGTAATCATAGTGACCGGGACCGGTGGCTTAAAGTGCTCTTCGAGGCACGGGGGTGTATCGCCACGAACTTCCCAACTCCGGGCAGAGAATTTAACTGAAGATTTCGTAGAAGAAAAATTAAGGCAGTATCTCATATAGCTCGACCCAGAATTCGAACCCTCGTGATGCAAAACCACATAGGCTAGCCACTGAATAAACGAGCGAGTTATATCTGACACAGTAGAATACATAAATAAATAATAATCGATATTATGGCTTTCAAAATATCTTGTTTCAAAGCAGAACAAAGACCAAATCAACAGCACCCGCGGCGATTTGTTCAATTTTAATTAATTCACAGGAAATGTTCACTATCTAGATACAAGTATTACATCAAATCATTGATGTATACATGTTCGTCACAGTCCAAATATAAAAGATCATATTGGTAAGTATACACTTAACGATTTTAAAATTATAACATTAAAAGTTATTTTAACTTAAAAATGCAAATTTAAGTTTATTTGTAAAGAATCACTTTCACACGGAGTTAATTTAGTACAATTCTCTCAGACACCTACTTAATTTTCGACTGTACTACTTTCGAGACAATACCACATGTTTTTTGTAGTTTATAGTTACATAAAAATAAAGAAGATTAACGTATAAGTTATTGTACTTTTATGTTACACTAGTAGGTATTCACTAGTAAGTATTCAGAAGTGGGATATTCAAGATAATATAGTACTCATTTTTCAGTTTAATCAAAAGATAAGCAAACATATATTACTAAAACACGTTATATAGGTAACAAACTTATCGCCATAAATAATAGTAATATTGTAGGACAAAGCAAACTACGAAATTACATATCGGAATATTATAGATGTTGCAAAATACGCTCCACAGTAGCATTAAGTTCATGCTGAGATAAGTATATTTGACGTAAATTCTAGTATATTACGGGTGACAAAAGATATGTAACCGAGAAACACACCCACGGCGACTTAGCAAAATTTCATAACAAGCAAAATTAGAATAATAGTATTATAAATGGAATGCCGAAGAAATAACTAACCAGATTAAAACTCTAGCAACTACATTTCGCTACCATAATAATAGTTCCCTGAGAGGTTGAAAGCCGTGATAGCCCAGTGGATATGACCTCTGCCTCCGATTACGGAGGGTGTGGGTTCGAATCCGGTCCTGGGCATGCACCTTTTCAATTGTGTGCATTTTAAGAAATTAAATATCACGTGTCTCAAACGGTGCAGGAAAAACATCGTGAGGAAACTTGCACACCAGATAATTTTCTTAATTCTCTGCGTGTATGAAATCTGCCAATCCGCATTGGGCCAGCGTGGTGGACTATTGGCCTAATCCCTCCAATTCTGAGATGAGACTCCAGCTCAGCAGTGAGCCGAATATGGATTTATAATGATGATAATGATGTACTATAGTGTTATAGTGAACACGACGTGTTTTTACAAGTTTTCTTAAGACTTTAGACTTTTAAAATTATTAATAGAGTAGTTCTAATTGGTTGATCGCAGTATAATTTTGCCGTCATACTGAACCGGTGTGAATAAAATGGATGAAAAACTTTAACGCTCATTATAAATCACCCGAATAGCTATAATATCTGCATAAGTTCGACTATAGTCGTTTATACAGACATCACATAAAGCTGGTGCAGCATTTCAGATAATACCGTTCCGATAAATTTATCAAATTAACAAAAACAATTTCCTCTTTTGAACAAATTGCACCCAATCTAGCTTAGTCCAATCGTGATAAACGGCTAGCTCCATTGTTAATCTTCGCCTAGCATTTATTGCATCAGTCTAGCTCCCTGTGCTTTTCGCCAAGAATAATGTACTCAATTACAGCAAAACAAAGATAGGAATCTTTAATTTTAAATGTGTTGAAATTTTACTTTATACTTAGCGCAGAATAATACAAAACAGTGATGCTGTGAAACTACAAAGAGCGTTTTAGCTAGGAATGTTTACTTTTATTTTTCATTCAAATTTATAAAGTTTTACATTAATATTAAAACTACGTACCTAAATATCTATAACTACATATTATAAAAATTAAAAAGAAAATATACTAAATTTAAACTATATCTAAAGGCTCAGGCGTCGTAGAATTCGTCCGAATCGACGATCATAGGTAAAGTGCCCAGAAGGCTGGCAGTATTGCCACGTTGTATGGCAATACTAATTCTTTGGCCTAAATATAGGCCAGCCTTCTGGTCACAGGAGGTGTCGATTAAACGCTTTGCAATTTCTTTGTAAAAAAAGCGTGTACTCGGACCCCACGGTCCTAGTGTTTCGACCGCAAACGGCTCAAATATGCAATCTCCGACGAGATTGCTATATTTGCGCCGCTTGAGGGTCTCTGCTGATGCAGCAGCAGCGCCTGCACATCCCATCGTACCAGGAAGATGTGAAGGCGCAAGGGTGTCTACGCAAGTCGCGTCCCACACCAAAGGCCTACCCATCTTCCATGGCATCAGAGACATGCCGTCTGGTCTCTTACCATCGTCACGCGCCAAACCGTTAGGTTCCAAAACGGCTGGCACGCCGGCGGTGACAAGAGCACGACGTATGATGTCGTTCAGGCTAGCGTGCCGCGGAATACGGCCAGTACTCCTACTGCAAGAAAGACCGTGGTGTCCGAGTATATCGACTAGCTCTCCACAGATACAGCGATGCGGAGAAACACACGGAGCGCCGTAAGTAATAATAAAAGTTTCATCTCGCCCAAGAGAAGCTTAGACCTCCTACAAAATTTAAAGTTAAAAGTAAAAAAATAAGTTGTATTTTTATTAATTAAAACTTCTAAAATTTATATGTTGAAAATATTTATAAAATCATTTCAGATTAGTCATACCTCATCTGTAGTGTTCTCGAATCATCCTGGTTATGCAATATTTTAGTGGTACTCGCTGATAACGTAGATTTATATTGGTGAAAGAATTTTAAAAATAAGTTAAGTAAGTTATAAGTTAAATAAGGCTTACCTAAGCATGAAAGCGTAAACCAACTCACATTCGCATTTAGTTAGCATTAATAAAATCAACTTCAAGAAAAGTATAGTACGGCCGTGCCGCTTTTTTTTTTTTGCTCGACTTGGCGGGGGCTCTGCCGTGCCCCCAGATTGTCCTGGTCCATTCTTTTGTCTTATCATAAGCCCTGTCCATTTCCACTTTAGTTGTTTGTAAGTTGCGTATGCATTTTTGAATTTAGTAAGAGAAACAGAGGCAGACAGACTAAAAGGTGGGAAGATGATATTAGGAGCACAGCGGGGCCAATATGGTCTCGTATAGCAAGAAATAGAATAGAATGGAATGGAAATTTTTACAGGAGGCCTTTGTCGGAAGACAAGCTACAAACTAGCCATCGTTTGCTGATAGTAATTGTTATCATTATTTACTAAAAAAAAGTTATTTTAGTTTAAAATTTGTATATTTAATAACTAATTTGGAAAGTTTTTAAATGTACTCACACTGTAAACAAAACTCAGCAACAAAGGCTTTTTTATATAATTAAACTGATAAAGCTACTACAAATACGTCTCACATTCACAACACAGCTTCCGCAACATCCACCTTGAAGCTCTGAATTGAATTTTCACTTGTAAAATGAGAGCGGGCATCTCATTACCATAATCAAACATGTGAATTATTTCTGGCGTGCACTTATCACACTCTGTTATTCCACGTGCCGGCTGTGACAACAGGGTATCGGATATCCTTTATCTGCTTATGTCCAGGTACTCGGTATTGAGATCTACCTAATGTATATCTACCTTATATGTTATGTAATATCGTTGTATAACTGGATATTAGATACTTGAAAGAGTGTGTTCTAGAACTATTTTTGTTTCTTTCGCAGTGATTAGAGAGTATAAATATTTCGCTTTAGCTATCATCTGACGAGACGGGTAGCAGCGACAGTGATTGTACTATTATCATATGGTAGAGGAAACAACTCGAGTAGGTCTCAGGACTTGTGACCTTGAGAGTAGGTTTAAGGGGTCCCTTTAGAATGCATCAACACTCACCTTTCCTGCCCGACATGTTCTTCATGCCCACACTAAATTATTATATATACATATTTATGATAAACAATAATTAAAACAAGAAACTTTATAGCACAAAATCACTGACGCGGCTGGCAGCGTGACGGTGTCTACGCTGCCTCACAAACAACTGAACTCCAGTCATTGAATACCCTCTTATGTAATGAATAGACCCTGTAATCGAAGAACTTGTAACAATCGGTTCACAACTACATAAAATTATGCATTTATAAAAGATAAACCTGTCTAAATTAGTTCAATCAGGTTTAACTTAGCTATATATAACATGTACGTCGAATACACCCTTTTTTAAATCGGCATAACCACAAAGGAAAACCAACTGTTACTCCTTCACGCAGCAACTGCTGATTAAAAAATGATGATATTACGCCGATTTAACTAAAATATAGAATGGAGGAAAATTTTACCGTAAATTATCAAAACATAATTTAAAGCTACTTTTTATCCCGAAAAAAAAACGGATTTTTGCAAAACAGAATTTCACGCGAACGAAACCACAAGCGTCACCTATTGTTTTGTAAACATATTATATTATAGGTATATATAGTACAACAACTAATATTATGTGTAGGTACCTAGTATAAATAGTTATAGTCTTATATATACCTAGTAGTGTACCTAGTATATATAGTTGTAGTCTTTACTAGCTACTATCATGGAATATTATAATTACCACAATTCCTGTCCTGTCTAATTACTGTGTTAAAACGTAGAAAGCCACGCTTTTAGCCACGTGTGTGTTTCGCTATATTTCTTGTTTAAGACATTTTTCAATTACCGTTATGACCGTACCTACCAGGTACAACAAAGAGTAAGTGTTGTTTTCTTTTCCAAATAAAACGGAAGGTTTTGTTTATTACTAGATTATAACTATGAAATATTAAGGTATAGCCCAGGACCCGTGGACCATTTTAACAATTGATTACTCTCAGGTTCATTTTTCTTCATCTTGAGACACTCAACTTTTTTATTTACGAAAATTCTTGATTCTGGTAGCTAACAAATTATGAGCGTCGAAACGAGATAATGTACCACGCAATTTGTAGGACATTGTAGCTGTTGTTAAGTTGAATTTTTATAGTCATCATCATCATCATATCAGCCGATGGACGTCCACTGCAGGATATAGTAGCCTAATAGCCTTTATAGCCTCATAATAGCCTTTTGTAGGGACTTCTAAACACCACGATACTGAGCCACCTGCATCCAGCGAATCCCTGCGACTCGCTTGATGTCGTCAGTCCACCTGGTGGGGGGTCGGCCAACACTGCGCTTACTAGTGCGGGGTCGCCATTCCAGCACTTTGGGACCCCAACGTCCATCGGCTCTAGGAACTATGTGCCCCGCCCATTGCCACTTCAGCTTCGCAACTCGTTGAACTATGTCGGTGACTTTGGTTCTTCTGCGGATCTCCTCATTTCTGATTCGATCACGCAGAGATACTCCTAATGTAGCTCGTTCCATCGCCCGCTGTGTGACTCTGAGCCTTCTTATGAGGTCCATAGTTAATCTCGGAACCAATTAATAATCTCGGAATTTTTATAGTAGTAGTTGTAAATTAAACTTATTGTAAACTGGACTATCTTCTATTATTAACCTAACCTAACTTAAGTAACAAATGGCGCCCAACGTGGGGCCATTTGTTATGGGTATAACGATTAATTAAGTAACATTAAAAAAAAACATCTGCTTGGTAACAACTTAGGTAAACTCCTCCCAACTTGTATCAATAATAAGGTTATTAAAAGTTGTTAAGTGGGGCTAGGTATATTTATTTATTTTATTTATTAAATTATCTTTACAAAGCTAATTCTATTAAATTTAATTTTTCGACAGTATTTTTTTGCAATTTCAAATGACTATGAAATACAACAACAAACTAATTTATCTTTGTAGTACCTACGAATCAACGAGAAACTGAATTTTTTTGTACGCGTCACGTGTTCAATGGAAGTCCACTTCATACCATGCCTAGTGGTCGGTAAAAGGATGAAAAAGGAAGTAGATCTAAAAGTTCCTAAGCACATTCTATAGCTGTATATTATACTACATATAAAGATTATTCATATAATATACTATTCTGTATATAGGTATATATTATGTAGTATATAATTATCTGAAATATACATATATACTTACTGGAATACGAGTAGTTACGATACGCTTTGAACATGTAATCAGAAACTAAACCGAATGTAATTTAATACTGAATCTTAACTCAGGCAATATTCACGGCGCACCACATAAAACAATAAACAAGAATAACGGCGTCGCTGTAACAAGCGTGTACTATTGTGTACCAAAACCGGAATTACCATATAAAACACATTTGAAGTCGCAATTAAGGAATATACTTACCTCATAAACCTTTAATTAGTATGTGAATTGTGTAATGCAAGGAGAACGATTAATTGTTAAATTATCCATGGTGAATTATAAATATTTTACAACAATATAATGCAAAAATTATACTATTTCCGGAAAATTGTTTTTATGGGTCTTACTTCAACAATATGTTTACAAGCCTCAATGACCTCACGGTAAAGGCACCTCACCAGGTGGATTGACGACATCAAGCGAGTCGCAGGTATTTGCTTGATGCAGGCGGCTCGCAATCGTGATGTTTGGAAGTCCCTACAAAAAGCCTATGTTGTACAGTGGACATCTATCGGCTGATATGATGACGATGACGATGATGATGATGATGATGATGATGATGATGATGATGATGATGATGATGATGATGATGATGATGATGATGATGATGATGATGATGATGATGATGATGATGATGAAAAGAAGCGGCCTCAATACAGAGAGGTCATGAAACTGATCATCGCTGAACTATGGTCGTATATCATCGTCTCCTAACGCAGTTTTTCCGCCTAATTAGAGAGAAACGGGAAATTAGTCATACTTAAAAGATTCATTAGCAAATGTTTTTAGCCAAAAAAAATTAATTAAAGTTTATTTATGTAGTTCACACGTAAAATCTATCTAATGGAATTCATGTTATATAAAAGAAGTTCAAACCTAAATACTGCTACAGTTAAATAAGCAAGACTTTTCCAAATAGCTTTGTCAAATAGTGATATTATTATTAATGTAGCACGAATACATTAAATACTATTTCTAAAACATACTTTAAATGAAAAGAATCGAGTAATTATGTGATGACCAGCTCGCCGTAAAGTGCTTGCAAAAATTGTAACCAAACGAATTTACGTACAACAATTATTTAAAAATGAAAATCAGATACTTAATTATACTCGTACCAAACGCAACAAAGGAATACCACTGAATAATAAACACGGAATAATAGGAATATTCAGAAAAGTAAAGATAATGGTACAATACAATACAGTAGCATTATGTTCACGCTGTGATAAGTACGAGCGCGAACGCTAGAGGGCACCGGTGACAAACGACATGCGGGCAGACGCCTTTCGGAATGTCGAGTTCCTTATCTGTTTGAAATGAAGCAAAGACGCGAATTACACCCGTGGTGTATTGTGGGACGTAATTATTCATAACAGGAGTTTATGATAAGAGCACATCAAGGTTGGAGTGACAAAAGATGACTTGGTTTATTATGAGCGTATTATTTAAAACTTGCGGATGCCCGCGATTTTATCCGCCTTTAGACCTCCTTTGATTCGCAAAGTCCGTTCTTAGCGGACGTCTACTTTCATAATCGTCATCTTTGTAATCAAGCGGATTTCAATATTTCGTGATGAGTGATCGCTTTTATAATATACCTAAAGATTATGTCGAACTATAAATAATTCAACCTTATGCCCTCATTCGAACGAGAGGTTTTTTAACGGACTGCGTATAGAGGTTTTTTCATAACGTAAATACAAATGCATTTTCAACTATATGTTCTCACGACAGCGTTTTTAAAAACTCGATGCTTTTTTCGAGCAGTGTTGCATTTTCAATTTTGGGCGTTGGAAATAGACCTTCATTTAACTTCATTCTTATTTGAACGTCCGTTAAAAAACTCTCATACGAATCAGGGGTTTACCTTCTATTAGCATGTGCTAGAAACTGAGACACCAAAAGTTCTAATAAATGTCTAGTGGAAAAATGCACTATATCATATTTAACGAATCACAAATAATTTACAGCCCAGTGAGAGCTGTGATAGCCCAGTGGATATGACCTCTGCCTTCGATTCCGGGGGGTGTGGGTTCGTATCCGGTCCGGGTCATGCACCTCCAACTTTTCAGTTGTGTGCATTTTAAGAAATTAAATATCACGTGTCTCAATCGGTGAAGGAAAACATCGTGAGGAAACCTGCATACCAAAGAATTATCTTAATTCTCTGCGTGTGTGAAGTCTGCCAATCCGCATTGGGCCAGCGTGGTGGACTATTGGCCTAACCTCTCTCATTCTGAGAGGAGACTCGAGCTCAGCAGTGAGCCGAATATGGGTTGATGACGACGACGACGAAATAATTTAAAGAGTGGCTTAGTTTACCAATACACAACAAGTAAATCTTAGTCTTTTATTTGCAAAATAGTGCAGCAAAAGTATTCTAGTGTCCCACAATGAATATTAACACCCGAATAACGTGCAATAGTCGCGAAGATAAATTTATCCGCGCGTCGGGAAACGGTTCATTTTTCACAGCACCTAACGCTAGGTGTCACATGCTCTGCGAAGACGCCGTTACTTACGGTGTACGTGAGGGGAATTCAGTCAGCCACCGAATTAGCTTTCGGTATTCTTTCACCGAATATTACTTGCCGCTGTTTCCTTTTATGATAACTCGTATCCAATTTCTGCAGTCGGGACTTTGTTGTGTTAACGAGAGTTTCCGCTCGACGGTAGGTAGACGCTGACGGCCATAGTTGACACATATACGTACCTAATACCTTACCCACGCTCGGTTTTTATCTAAACGAAATTTCAATCAACAGTTAAATTCAGTTAAAACTGCACGTCTGTAACACGGGTACAGCGTGGCAGTCGCGCTCTTACCAATGAGAGAGAAACTTAACCCAATGTTTAAAGGCCATTGCACATACATCAACTCGGAAAGGGATCGTATCTACTCAAGACGTCCAGCATTCTCTGTACTTGTATGAAACTCATCACTGCAACTCTCACTAGTTGGAATCATAACGTCTCGCTTCGGGACAAGCTTAAAGCTCGCCGTCCGCGCGTTTACCTGCGTACATGCACGTTTGCTCTCCCACATGTTATAAAGACCACAAGCCTCTGATAGACATACCTCTTAATAGGAAGGCTGAAAGTAGCCGTAGCCAAGTCAACGCCGAGTTGACGGCGAGGAAATACGGTTACAATTCCTGTCTGTATTATGTGTGCTATGAGCCTAAGCCTATTCTGCGATAGATTTTCGCTGGCTACAGGTTATGTAAACCAGCTGTTTTTTCTACTGTTGCTTAATTCATAGTTATACAACTTAACAGCCACAATGTGCCACAAATTGCGTGGTATATTTTCTCGTTGCGACGCTCACAAATTTATATTACACGGTAACCTAGTAAGCTACCAGAATCCAAAATTTCTTATATAAAACCAGTTGACCTGAATTTGAAAGCAACTCACGGAAAATTAACTTGATAGTAATCAATCTAAAAATGCGCCTTGTATTTATAGTTATACAATTGATTACTATAAGCCCTTGCTAGCTGACTTCCAGGCGAATGGGCGGTATAAACTTGTGAAACAAAATGTTAATTTGAAAAATAAAGCATTAAACTCAGTCTCACAGGTATTGTATATTAAAATATAATGAAAAAGTATTATACTAAAGAATATTTACAGTACCATTTCACCTGTATCAGCTATCTTGTCTCAGTTAGAAACATAACATATCGGATGTCAGTGCCAGGGGGTGGATCCTGACGAGGGAAACGTCAAGAACATTATCGGAGATGTAAACAAAATCTATTTACATAAACAATAGTGTTTGTGAATAGTATTGTTTTCAGTACAAGTATTGTCTATTTCGTGTAGTAATATTTTTCCATTCGTTCTTCCGAAAATGGCACTTTCTCAATCATGGATGGCTTTACGTAGAAATGTATTGTAAAATTTTGTGTTTTCTTTTCTTTAACCAACGTACAATAAAAGTCTATACATGTGTTTTAGTTAAGTACAGTAATAATTGACAGAAGAAGCAGAAGCAGATGGCTACTAATACTGAGTGCCCCAGAAAGAAGAAGAATTATCACTTAATTCTTTTTTAGATGGGTTTTTTTGAGTTCACAGCCAAAAAGGCGGTAATATTCACAACAACCGATCAGGTCTATATGAAATTTGGCATAGAAATTTAGAACCTAGAACAGAGAGCCTGAAAAAATGGAGAGCTCGTTTTCCCACTGGAATGAGATATACATGTAGGTGTTTATGTTTGTGAAACAGCAATCAGCGATACACAGCCTTAAAAGTTAAGTTTTTAGTATATTTTATAATTGCGCATTTCACAGAAGCTCCTGTGTACATGCCAGTAATCTTGATCTACATACTTGCAAAGTCGAGCAATATATTTAAGGCGGCACGTATTGGTGCAAACTGCTTAATTATTCATCTCATTAATGAAGTTCCCGACGTTCCTTTGTGAGTTTCAGTTGGAGTGCGCGCCGATAGCCTAGTTTACTGCCAACTTCAGCGCCGCAAGTTTTAGAGTATATGTCGCCTCAAGTTAATACTTTACAATTGCTTGTCGTTGATAGTGTTAGTTTGAATTATTGAGGTCCCCGCGGTCGGAGCTAAACTCCTCTTCAAGATTCATGCAATACAATTGTCCCTACTTATTATATTTGGTCAGACTATTCTTGTAAATAGGTATATAATTTTATATGTATAGTTTGTTTTTTTTTATTAGTTTCAGTAGTTCTTGTTTGCTTGAGAGACATCATCATCATCATCATCGTCATCGTTGTCGTCGTAGTCGTCGTCGTCGTCGTCGTCGTCGGCGTCATCATCATCATCAGGTTTCTTGCGAGTACGAAGATAAAATATAGCCTATGTTACTCTGATAAACTTACTTTCCATTAATGAAATAACTCTTAAAATTGCTTCAACGATTTAGCCATGAAAGTGTTATGAGATAAACAAATAACTTTTAAATTTATAATGTAAACTATGGATTGTAGATTATGATTCATTTTTCAGAAAGTTTAAAAAATTTAATTTTTTAAAAACACTTAAAACATTCTGCCATCTAAATTTTTATACCTTAAGATGGCGTATCATTTTGTAATATAGATATAATAGATATCGAATTAAATGAAATACTATTTCTGAAAAATAAATCTCTAAACGAATACCTATATTAAAAATTTAAATTACACAATTGTTATGTTATTAAATTAGACACGTATTTAGCAAATAACAAACCAAATTAATTTGTTCTAAATAGAGCGCACAATCAGCGTTATAATTAATTGTATTGAAGCGTTTCCACCTTGCTATAATTAAATTATCTACGTTAATTTATAATTAATCTATTTTAATCAAATTCCAATTTATGAAACCTTTGAATTACGAATAGTTTAAATAAAAAATCGCCAGGTGTATGCAACCTTTTACCTGACAAGGAATAATTTATACAATTTCATGTTCCTAATTCGTGGTTTCGAATGATAATGGTGATTTATGAAACAGTTACAAATGCGACATCGTAGATAACGAGATTCACGACACCTGTACGTCATTTGTCACCGAGTCTGTTGTTCTTTCACTGAACCTGTTTGCCTATCTGCCCTGTCGACTTCCCTCCGTTTTCACGCCAAATTGCTTACCGATTCAGATTGCAAGGGTTTAAAGTGTTCAATATGCGGGCGCACAATTCGTTTAGATTGATAGGCTGCTGTAAATAAAATGGATCGGAAAATTTTCATTCGGTTCTTTAAAGCGGTTGAAATAAAAAGGAATTGCTTTCAATATTTTTTTTAAATTATATTACAATCAGTATAGATTCACAGTAAGTACAAATTCTATGATTACATTTTAATAAAGTATTTTTTTTACTGTACCAGTTTATTTTACATATACAGTTTTAAATTTTTCAATAAGTCTAGGTTAAGAGACTGACACAATTTCGAGAAGTACAGGGTTCAATTGATAGTCAGTTGTACTTTTGTCGTCATAGTACTACTAAGTTTGTTGCTTTAGAGAGCCTATAGGGTGAATTTTACATTACAAATATTTGGCCATCACATATTTTCAATAATTATTGAAAGAATTCGGCTGGTACCTAGATATTAGAACTTGAATGGATCATAACAATGATCATATCTACTTGTCAATAATTTTAATTTTATTTCTCCCAATTAAATATATTTACACTTTTTTAAGGTTGCTTGAAAAATACATACCTACTGCAAAAAATTCAAAAACTACTGTAATTTTTTAAATATTTTGTATGTATTTTCCATTATTTCTTGCAGCTTAACGTAACTTACTCAACTTATAAAAATAAATTATTAATACTATTTAATAAAAATAAAAAATATAATCTTTTATTACCTCCTTTCCATATTTATAAACAGCGGTTCTATTTCGTTTATGTTCTACCTGTAGGTTAGACCACTTACTTTATTTACAATCAGATAACGCTTCTGACATTCCCCTCGTCAGTATCCTCCCTGCACTTGACATCTGATATGTTATACCTACTCAACATGATGTAAAAAATATAAAATGTTTGTGACCTCTTAACAATAAATGCTTTTAATCGTGACTTTGTTATATTCCTGATAATACATTCTGTTATTGTCAACGAGAGAAAAATAATAGTTTTAGATGCCCATACATTCATAGTAGGGGTATCTTGTGATCTTGAACCTACATTATAAAATTTTCAAGTTTGTGCCTTGTATTAATATTTTTTAAGTACTTAATTGCGTTCAAAATTCTGCAATTCAGATTTATTATTATCACAGTTTATAAGACTGCTAAACTGCGTTCAATTTAATTTGACTTTGACTTTTACTTACTAGATAATAAATAATACTTATTAATTTTATAAATGAGATTATGGGTTTGTTTGTTTGTTACCTTTTCACTAACAAACAGCTGTAGGTTCCGGTTTAAGAAATATTTGATATACCAATGGAAAGCTACATTATCAGCGACTAACAAAGACACCATATCTCCACGAGAACTATACAGTTGAAACCCCGGGGCGTCCGTTAGTATCATATACTTGGATTTTGTAGACACTAGCAGTTGCCCGGCTGTTCACCCGAGTAGTTTCCAAGATAAAATAACCTAGCTTTTTATTCATCATCATCATCATACCAGCAGATGGACGTCCACTGCAGGACAAACTACTTTTGAAGAGATTTCCAAACACCTCGATTCTGAGGCGCCTGCTTTTGGTAAAGGAAATATCATCTGATCCTTGGCCGATTGAGGTTTTTCTTAATTGATCCAGGCCGGGCTGGTGGGAGGCTTCCAGAGGAGTTATTACCCTACGGGCAAAGACATACTACCAAGCGATTTAGCGTTACGGTACGATGTCGTGAAGAAACCGAAAGGGGTGTGGATTTCCATCCTACTCTTAACAAGTTAGCACACAATCTTAGATTGCATCATCACTTACGATCAGGTAAGATTGTAGTCAAGGGGTAACTTGTAAAGAATAAAAAAAAAATCCAGAGATTGCCCCTACAACTTTACAAACCCGGAAACTTTATCTCTTTATAATATTAAATTAATATAGATTAAAATTTTCCTAAAGAAGCTTTTAATTTATCAAAATATGCTGAGCATTGCCGGATACAGACTAAGCCAACGTAATTGTGATAAGAACGTAAAATATGCGCTCTAAATTCTCACAAATCCTAATTAAGTATTAAAACATTTTTACAAACAAAATCCTTTAAATCCGGCGCATTCTATTTTTCAGTCCACTTTATTATTTGGCTACGAATAAAGGCGAAAATACAGTCTAGTTTAACGGTAAGACCACAAATACTTTTTTGGCTGAATTACTTTGTAGGAATGGAGAGTATAGCTAGAGTTTGAACACCCTGGCACAGTATTGTCTTGTCCTGGGTTTGATTACAGGTCGAGAAAATCTAGTCAATATAAGTATCATTCATATCAGACGATGGACGTCCACTGCAGGACATAGGCCTTTTGTAGGGATTTCCAAACATCACGATACTGAGCCACCTGCCACCAGCGAATTCCTGCGACTCGCTTGTTGCCGTCAGTCCACCTGGTGGGAGGTCGGCCAACACTGCGCTTACTAGTGCGGGGTCGCCATTCCAGCACTTTGGGACCCCAACGTCCAACGGCTCTTCGAACTATGTGCCTATATGTATATTCGCAACTCGTTGAGCTATGTCGGTGACTTTGTAATACTTCATGATTTTACGCGAACGGAGTCGTGGGCATTCGCTAGTATAGTTCTAATTCTAAATATTTCCTCACGTCGGAAAACAGTCCATTTTTCACAACACCTTACGCTAGGTGTCACATGTTCTGCAAAGACGTTACTCTACGATTTACGTGAGGTGAATACAACGTGAGGCACTGAATCAACTTTTGGTACCTTTGCACTGGCTGTCACTGTTTATTGTTTCATATTTCACTGTTTTGTGAACTCGCTATACTAAAAATTATATTGTATTATATCATATTTTTGATACTGTTACAGCTTAAGAGCCGAGATAGACATCTGCCTTCCGTTTGGAGGGTGTAGGTTCGAATCTGGCCCGGAGCATGCATCTCCAACTTTTCAGCTATGTGCATTTTAAGAAATTAAATATCACATGTCTCAAAAGGTGAGGAAACCTGCATACCTGATAGTTTTCTACGTCTGTTCAGTCTGCCAAACCGTATTGGGCCAGGCGTCGTGGACTATTAGCCTAACCTCTCTCATTCTGAGAGGGGACTCGTGCTCAATAGTGAGCCGAATATGGGTTGTTAATGATGATGGTGATGATCGCTTTAGGTCTCACTTCCTTAATCAATTCGTTCGAAATTATATGTTAAAACAACATACGTAGAATAAAAGTTTTAATTAAACGATTATTATATAAATTGATCGGAAAAGTTAACTTCACATTTTACATAAATAATGTAATTATATATATATATATATATATATATATATATATATATATATTAATTCATTTAATATGTCGTACAGTTATTGTATTAAGTTGATAAGATGTTAATGAGTAATTACCTGCTTAATTAATTTATAACAGTAAATTGATAAAAATTTGCGTCATTTATTCATTACACAATTCGCGGCACAATCACTTGCAGAATATTTAAACTCCCGAAACGTGACTCTGTTATTAAATAACAATAGATAACGAGCAATTTTTGTGTAAAATTCAATATAATTTTTCCGATGAAATTCAAAACCGCCAAAAACTGTTAAAATCTGCGAGTGATTGTAATATATTTGATATTGCCCAACGCGACGTGCTTTTTATGTAAAAGATATTCTGCGTCGCGGTTTTTCGAATGTTTTATCAGTGTTTAATTCGCCAAAAATGACCTCGTTGAAAATTTTAAACCGATGACAAAGGCAGTGTAGTGAAAATGTCAGGCGACCGCAACGGCAAACCAATTACCCGTATCTCTGGCTATAATTCCCTCTATTAGGGTTGGGGACAATGGCGAAAAATATGACGAAAATCGCCTAGGAACCAGACGACGGTAATTCGATTGTCGCCGGTCAGAAGTGATCAGTGTTAGGTAGATTAACGTGAAATCTGATATTTTGAGGGATGACCAATTTCCCTCGCTTTGATAATGGATAGGGAGGGTGACTCGCTTTAATAAATTATCAATATGATTAAGACTAAGAATGTACGAATGAGGAACTTAACATGAAACTATGTTTACCTACTTTTATATTTTGTTGTACCCCACTGGCAAATTTTAGAATCTTCCTTCTAAATTTAAAAATATTTTAAGGAATTTATAAGTATTTAAATTGATCTAGAGACTTTAACCAAAATAAGTAGCTATCTTACCAACAAAGATGAACCGTTAAGCGCTGTAGCATTTCGCTACAGTGCCTTCTAGTATACTATTATTACTATTAATTTTAAGTTAGAGATATAAAATAATATCAGACTGCAACTTCACTGAGCATCTTCAGATGAGTCAAATGTTGATTTTAAAATAAAAAAAAAAGTTATCGAGTGATTTTCACATTTAAAAAAATTATCGAGTGATTTTCACATTTAAAATATGAATGTGATAACAACCTTCGAATACCTAATTATGTACATACCTAGAGTATAAATTCTCAATATTCCAAGAAATAAAATACTTTATATGGGTAAATAAATTATTATCAATTAGGTACTCGGGTTAAAGCGTTATCAACATAATTAACAACCCATATTCGGATCACTGTTGAGCACGAGTCTCTTCTCAGAATAAGAGGGATTAGGCCTTAGTCCTTTGACTTCACATACGTAGAAAATTAAGAAAATTCTCAGGTATGCAAGTGTCCTTACGATGACACGTGATAATTGTTGTAGAAAAGTTGAAGGTGCACGCCCGGGATCGGATTCGAACCTGCGCCCTTCGAATCGAAAGCAGAGGCCCACTGGTCTATCACGTTAGAGCGTTGTACAAGTATGTTACAGGATACGTTGTCGATCGGGATAAAATTATAACAAATAATTTTATGCCGATCGACCCAGAGTGCTGGGGGTATTTTGCCATAACTTAAGGTGTTGATGAGTCCACTTATAGGAGCCAAACTGTATAACTAATATATTTTTAACTAAAAATAAAAACTTTTTATATTTTCATACAAAGTAATTCAAATAATTCCGACTATCCACGTAACACACGCCTTTATCTATCCTTGCATTTTTAAATTTTAAAGTTTGGCTACGTCATAATTATAAGGATGCTTACCTTTATGGGGTACACTAGCTGACGCCGCGCGGTTTCACCTGCGTGGTTCTCGTTCCCGTAGGAGTACTCCTACGGGGATAATATATAGCCTATAGCCTTCCTCGATAAATGGGCTATCTAACACTGAAAGAATTTATCAAATCGGACCAGTAGTTCCTGAGATTAACGCGTTCAATCAAACAAACAAACAAACTCTTCAGATTTATATGTTAGTATAGATGTTAAGAACTATTTACATAAGATCACATGTTCTTTGAACATGTTTAAATTGTCGTTAAAGAATATAATCCCGGAGTTATGGAAAATAAATAAAAAACAAATACTCCCCATCACCCTTTATTGCAGATTCTGAATAGCCACCTAACGATTTATTAAAAAAAAAAATCGTTTTCAATTAACGCTAAAGCATGGTAATTTCATAAAGGCATGTGGTTCGGTTGTCGATCGGAATCAATGCGGTGCAGAAGGCGAGAACTCAATTTGAACGCGTCGAGGGACCGCCGACATGTAGACGCGTGTCGGCTTGTCATGACCACTTACACGTCGGCCATTCCGACTGACGGCCGTGATGCACCAATGAATATCATAACACAACACTAGGTTCGTGGAATTAATAAACTTATTTAATATACAGTAGAACCCATTTAATACGATTTCGCAGGGACCCAACTAAAACCGCATCTTAGGGTGGCCGCTCACTGTCAATTTTAGTTGGCCGACTTTTGAATTATTAAACGTTACGTTTAATAATATTAAACGTAAGCTTATGGAAAAGTCGTATTATAGTGTCAATGATTACGTAAATGACAAAATTGCTTGGAAATGAAATGTATTACATGACAGGCTACTTATATACCTATTGTTAAATGGTGATAAACTAAATAAGGATAAACCTGGCTGAGTTTGTTGTGGGCTCTTCTGAGACCAAGGCGCGTTTGGAACCCTCGTAACTTTAATTTTAAGTTTTCGAATAATTATTTTCACCATTATCTTAAGTTTAATATTATTACCTGACGTTTCAAAAGAGCTTGTAAACTAAGAAGCCTATTTGAAATAAATGATTTTTACTTTGAATTGTGCGTGATTTTTAATTGGACGATTAGTTGGACAGATGTGCGGGCTGTCATACATCGCTGTACCTGTTCTATAATCGGCCGATTAAGTCGGCCAACTAAAAGTTGTAAGTGAATGGGGCCCTTAGACAGGAAAGCGCATTATATGGGGATAGTAAAAATATAACGACTAATGTATACATACATAGTTACAAAAATAGGGTATTTGGTGTAAAGACTACCTAATTATGCTACTTAAAGTAATTACTTTTTCTGGTATAACAAAAAGATTTTGATGCATTAGCAATTACGAAATTTTCAATTAAAATTTACTTTTGCAGTGCGTCTTCCAAATTTTCAGTTCTTTAAGATATCATATATTAGTCTTGTCCTGCAATCTTGTTTAGGGACCTTTATGATGTCCTGATCTATCTGTTGTAATTTATTTGTCGCATTTAGTAGGCGTATTAAACGGAATGACGAATCGTATTAGGCGTTAGGAAATGTATGAAAACATGTCTCAAGTTGTAGGGAGTTGTAAAAGGACGTATTATGCGAGAAATCGTTTTAAGCGTGCTCGTCTTAAGCGGGTTTTACTGTACTTTATTTTTAATCCCAAACATAAAAAAGGGAAGTTTAAGTTTGACGCGACTATCGGTCTGTACGTTTGTGGCTTGTCTTCTTTCCTGCAGGGTTATTATGTGTCTCAGTGTACTATTTAAATAATCAATCTCTACATCGTTTTTTATCGTATTTTCATTTTTGCAATCATCTAACATTGTGTTTTCAACGAAATTACATAATTATCGTCATTTTACGTTTATCACTGCGATAGCGATAACGACATCTAAGGCGATAACGATAGCGATAACAATAATAGCTATAGCGATAGCGATAGCGATGATAGCTATAGCGATTCGTTCCATCCGGGTGTCCCTTGACACCTCTCAAGTTTTTTTTTTCCTAAACTTTCGCAAAAAATATTTTTTTACATTAATTACACATAGGCAATTAAAAAGATTCTATCTGTGTGTATAGTTCTGTACTCTTAGCAACAGCACGCCGTGTAACACAATGCCGTTTGAATTGTAACAAAGGGGGATTATGGTTTATAGCAATTCAGCTCTTTTTCTTTGTTCCTTTGTAAAGGCTCCACAGCTAGACCGATTTTGACAAATGAGGTGTCAGGAGTTTCTTATTTCGCCGAGTGCCGCTGGCAAGATAATCTTCCGGCCTTTCCTGCTCGCTATTTTGCTGTAAAAATCAGTTTTCCGCTATTTTATGGGGTGCAACTATATGACGTTGCAGCGATGTTGTTTTAAAATGTTATGACGTAGCAAACTAAAGAATTCTCAATAAATAGATTGTTATAAAGTTTTCACTGTCGGTATCTTGATATGGTGCAGACAGGAAAATGTTTTATGGAGTTTACTCTGGAATCGATTTTTCATAAATTTATAGCCCCCGGTATGAAAAAAATATGGGCAGTAAAATTCTATGAACGATGGACAGCGTTATGTTTCTTGTGCGCAACCTATTCTGCGCACCTTTCACCGGCAGTATTAGGCCAATAGTCCACCACGCTTGCCCAATGCGGATTGGCAGACTTCACACACGTAGAGTAAGCAGGTTTCCTCACGATGTTTTTCCTTCACCTTTTTCACCGTTTGAGACACGTGATATAATTTCTTAAAATGTACACATCTGAAAAGTTGGAGGTGCATGTCACTAAAATTTAATAGTAATGTAATTTCAGTGGCAAATCAGCAAAACTTGTCTAAAACCAAGTTTAAAGCGACAGTCGGCTAATGAGTGTCTAGTTAAAACGGAACTGCTTGCTAACGCGATCGGCAAGCGATGTGAGTCAACAGTTTGACCAAGTTTATGAGACCAACTTAGACTGTTGGGCTTTTGATCAAATTAGTGTAGTACTTCAACAAAATTTACTTCTAGAAAATTCCAACAACAGTTTCTAAGTGCTTCTACACACTTTAGGAACCGAACGAGGAAGAGAAACTCTGATGGCTTTCGTAGCGCAGTTGTATGCGCGGTAGATTTCCGTGGCACAGTTGTATACGCCAAGCGATTTAGCGTTCCGGTACGATGCCGTGTAGAAACCGAAAGGGGTGTGTAGTTTCATCCACCTCTTAACAAGTTAGCCCGCTTCTATCTTAGACTACATCATCACTTACCATCAGATGAGACTGTAGTCAAGGGCTAACTTGTAAAGAATAAAAAAATAAAATACCTTTCCCTGTCTTATTCAGCAGTTAAAGATAACATTGTCATAAATAGCTTTTTTTAGGAGCTACAGGGGCAGGCTCCTTATAGAAGAAAGGATAAGCTCGCCAACCAGTATTGGAGCTGCGTGGTTTTTCTGAGCTGTATATTCCACCTTCTATACAATGACACTGTGTAGGTAATATTTGAAAAAAAATCGTGCCAAAACTAATGTGTTCTTCAAGTAAATACAAGATTATAATACCTAGTTCAAAACACTTTTTTTCGAGAAATATAAAATGGCCTCCTGTTAAAGGCAGGCAGGCATTTACGGTAGATTCGTGCGATCCGTACAATGCGGATCAATGGATGCAAGTGTATGAATTTCTATACAAAGAATACTAAAATCCATTTCATGCGATACCTTCGATACGTACGATGCGGATCTGTGGACTCCTACCATAATGTAGTCATTTTCGAGGTATCACATTAGTGAAACAAAGAGACGCGATATTAGTATAAACTGTCACAACTGTACCCTTTTAACCCTAACCAAGATTTTAGTAGAGGTCACAAAAAACGATATTTGATTTGCAATAAAACGTGTTTTCCTTTGGAATGAAAACATTGGTTATTCAAGGGGAGGTACTCCGCTAGGGTAACTCGTCTCCATTGTACTACTGTCACGAAATCCAACAATCGTCTGCGGGCACAGGCTTATAGCGTAAGAGCATACGTCTTACATATTGTAGTTATTTATTAAAAGATATCATTTAGGCTCTTTTGAGCCAAAATAAATATTTTTCGTTAAGACTAGCCATTCTAAGAATTGTGCTTGTAACTAACGTAACGGCAAGGTTACACAAATAGTTACTTAACATTATTTTTTTATTTGGAATAGGCTTGACAGCGCTTGACCACAATCTCACCTGATGGTAAGTGTAAGATGTGGCCTAAGTTGGCACGCGCTTGCATTAACTTGCAACATTCTCGTATTTATTACATACTGGTACCGACTCCGAGATAGCGATGTAATTTAGATACTCCAAATTGCTGCAAAAAATCTTGGAAGGAGGATCATAATCTTTAATTCTTTAGTAGCCCAACCCAGCACTGGAACCCAGTATAGCATGGTTTGTTACCGAATAGTTAAACAGTAAAGTAACGAGAATGTTACACTTATTAACTCATGTTTTTATACTTAGAGAGAAAATTACTATACAAATTCTCATTATTCTAGTCAGCCTTTTTATTACTTAAACAGTTATTTGCAATTGGTACTAATTTATTTTAAAGAAAAATCTTTTGTTACAATCGAAGAATTCATTTATGAATGTAAAATATATAAAGGTTATGTGGATGGTAAACACACTCAGAATTTACGATCACTTGCTCTTTGCCTATACAAAACACATTCAAATGAAAATCCGGCCATACGCTTTGCAAATTATTCGCGTAGCAATAGGCGGGACGACGGTGTAATGTCACATTAGCTTGATTTAGGGGCATTACCTGAGCCCCACAACGCTACCTTGATTCAAACACACACATCGTTTTAATTCAGACAAAAGTGTGTGTCCTTTTCAAACAAGCTTTCTGAAACAGTTTTAAAACAAATATTTTTGAAATCGATTCTTGCTTGAATTAAAAGTAATTATGTTTTTGAAATAGTAGTCTTACTTTGTATATTGTAACTAGCGTCTCTACAATTTTCAAAAGTTCTCCTCGATTTCTCCAGGATGTCATCATCAGATCCTGACATGAAAAAATGGGACCACCCTGAAAGTAAACCCTTCTAAACAAAAAAATATTTTTTAAAACCGGTCCATAAATGACAAAAATATCGCTGGACATACATAAAAAAAACATACAAAACAGCCGAACGTAGAACCTCCTCCTTTTTGGAATTCGGTTAGATGGCGAAAATATCAAATTGCGAATAAATGTATAGAAATAACTTAAATATGCATTCATAAAACTACATAAATTCATTAAAACAGGACATTTTTGACAGGATTCATTAAAATTGAATGTCTTTTATAATCTTGAACTGCTTCATCAGCTGAACCTAAATTGAGCTTTAAAATCTTCACGAAATATAATCCATGCAGAATATAAATAACTAGCTGGCGCCGCGCGGTATCACCCGCGTGATTCCCGTTCCCGTAGGGAATACGGGGATAAAATATAACCTTTAGCCTTCCTCGATAAATGGGTTATCTAACACTGAAAAAATTTTTCAAATCGGTCCAGTAGTTCCTGAGATTAGCGCGTTCAATCAAACAAACAAACAAACTCTGTAGCTTTATAATATTAGTATAGATTTATTTAATGATGTCGCTTAGATAACACAAATCATCACTTCATGATAACAGACGATTGTTCAATGTATTCAGAGCAGTCACTGAAAATAATTTTCAGCAGTTAAACTTTATTTTTCATCCCAATATTTAGGTAATTCCAGATATAAGACAGCCCGCCTCAAAATCCCAGTCACGCTTTCATTATCTATTTTGCTATACATAGATACTACGTGCACGTACGTTTTGGGTTCAACAAATTGTGGTCCCAAACGAAAGGTATTTTCTTTAGGGACATTTAGATTGTTCGGGTGATTAGATTTTATCTTCAAAATTAAGTGCTTTCAATGCGGCTTCGCGCTGAAAAATTGTACTCCTTGAGGGAATTTATAAAGTAAATGGAGGAATTACCGTTAGTGGCTGACTATTAAGAGTAGACGTAAAAACTAAGTTATTAAGTTTAAAAATAGAACTTTTTATTTATCAGCTTATTCTCTCTCAGTCAGTCTGTCTCGCTTAAGGGCCTAAAGTATAATTTTACGTTAGTTAAAATGTCTATTATATTATAGTATTTTTTTTATTTACAAGTTAGGCCTTGACTACAATCTCACCTGATGGTAAATGCTGATTGCCCGCTTCCATCTTAGATTGCATCATCACTTACCATCAGGTGAGATTGTAGTCAAGGGCTAACTTGTAGGGAATAAAAATAAAAAAAAACACGATATCGTACCGGTACGCTTGGTGGTACATCTTTGCCGGTAAGGTGGTAACTAGCCACCGCTGAAGCGTCCCGCCAGCCAGGCCAATTAAGAAAACCTCAATCGGCCCAGTCAGGGATCGAACCCAGGACCTCTGTCTTGTAATTCCACCGCGCATACCACTGCGCTACGGAGCCGCCACGTATATATAGTAGATCTTTGTGACAGAGCTTCTCGGAGAAGTAACTACTACTGCTATGTTATTACCACCACCAAGCAGAATGGCTGCATTCTGATCTGTAAAAAAAAAAAATATTATTTTGCTGATGGTAAAATAGACCCACGATGCCTCGGGCGATGGTTTTCCTCTTACCATTATCACATGTGGCTATCAGCCGGTTGTGTCGGATACCTACTGCATTTTTTGCAACTCATGGCATTAATACTGAGCTATAAACCCATTCTGTTTGGTGTCACAGACAGTCGTATATTATGCAAAATAGGATGTACTCTTTGTGACACTAAAGTGAATAAATGTATTTCAAAGAATGAATCTTCTTTTTAAATGATCACGAATGCAAATAGGAGCTTAAGCCCTCATTCGCAAGAGAAATTTTTGAACGGATGTCAATAAGCGTTTTAATAACAAATAACAACAAATGAATTACCTTAGACATATATGTTCACAGGACAGTGTTTTTAAGACACGATGCTTTTTTTCGTGCAGTGTTGCATTTTAAATTTTGGGCTAGAAATAGACCTTAATTTAACTTAATACTATATTTGAACGCTTTTTAAACATCCCTAAAAAAACTCTCGTGTGAATGAGGGCTGAATGTTTAATCAATAAATCTGTGGATAGTACATTAAAAATTTTTGAAAACGGAACATGGTTAAAATATGTTTCTTCGACAGTATCCCCAACCCTTTTTTGTGGTATTTTTCAACTATCGCTGAATTAAATATTTTAAATGATAGAAACATAAAAGATACGTAAACTAAGATGAATTATCGTAACAATGTTCGCAGCAGATTATTCCGCATGTAGATGATACGCTAAGGAGCTGACAGTTTCGAGAAAACGTACGCGCTCTCATCTCTCCGCCGCATTAGCTATGATAATTGGAACATTTGCTCAGAGATGGAACGGCATCTAAATTTTCGTTGTAATAACAATTACGCATTTGTACGAGAAATTATTTTATCCAAGCTGGAGAAGAGGTTATATAGGAGGATAGTTACATTTTTCCTAACCGCACTCATTCTGAAAGGAGACTCGTGCTCAGCAGTAAGCCAAATATGGGTTGTAATAATGATGATGATGATGATGAAGATGATGATAAACAGTTACCAATAAACTAACAAGTTTGTTTTAACACAGTAAGTACTTGTTCAAAATCATACAAAGGAGAAGTCGGAACATTATTTATATTTTCTGTGAATAGAGTTTTGTTAAGAAATGAATCTAATGCGAGTGCTATTCAAATTCAAATCTCTTAACATTATGTCAGTGGGATGACAAATGAGGGTAAAGAAGGAAGAATAAACTCGTTCGATACATTATAATGAAAGTGTCTACTCATCTCATCTCATCTGTTTATTGATTCGTATGTATATTAACCATCAACGAATATATTTGTTATAGTTAAAATAGCCTTTATTAAAAATCTCATAATTTAATTTTTGTCCTACAAATAAAAAAAGATTTGGGTAAGTATACCTACAATTACAATCTTACATAATAAAAGACATTTTTATATTAAACAAATAGAAGATATTATAACCTAAATAGCATTGACGATTTTGACTAAAAAAACTCTAACAGTGATTGATCTTTAATTTGAAATCTAAATAAATATATATAGATAAATTTAAAACAACGATTTACTTTTAATTATTATATCTAAGACAGATAGAAAAACTAATTTATATTATCTAATGACAAAGCAGTATTAAAATAAAAGTTAGGTTTTAAAAAAAGCCACATCCAAATCAGTTTATTCGTTTACGAGTAAGTGCTAGGACGCCACAAACAAACACACATAGCGTTCAAATTTATATATAATGAAATTTATTAGGTGTTAAGTCACCATTGACATAATATCATATTGATACTTTTAAATCCGTTCTTGAAAATACTGATTTAATATCATTACAATATTAAAAGCTATGAGCGAATGCAGTCGCGGAATTCTGTTAGTGAATTCCGTAACTAAATGTGCATTGAGGGTTAAAATCCCCTCTCGTCTGAACAGTCGAATGGTATCAACTCTGGATGACTGATGACCCGTTGCTTGCATGGAAAATATAGTAATTGTTACTGTTTGTGGATATTATACGAGTATATTCTTTCTAATCTCCGAACAGAACAATGTTCTAATTTATTAATAAAATACAACTGACTTCAAAATTATACAAATGTTTTTACTACACTAAAAAGCGAAAAATAACATCGTATGTGCTACCTTCTCAGTTTGCTCAGTGCGTTCATTTTGAAGGCGGCACCAAGGTAGTGCTGTATTAATTAAAGCCGTTTCTCAAAAAACTGTCTGAAAATCTATTTTTATGGATTAAACGGCTTGAATTAATACATCACTAACTTGGTAACGCCTTGGCAAACGGGCAGCCTGGGTGAAGGGTCATAACGGAAACACCGGAAACTATAGGACAGGCGAACTCGCACGCAAAGGTACAAAACCACTTCCAAAGAGCGGTAAGAGACACCAATGTCACATGCAGAGTCATGGGCTAACACAAATGATTGCAAACACACAAAAGAGACTTTACCAAGCCTTATCCCACGTCTAACGATAAAACTACTTAAATTTTAACGTAGCAAAATTGATGGTATTATTGTAGCTATCAGCAGTAACTTAAAACAGTAATGCAACAAATGACAGTACACTGTTCACTAAATAAACACCTTTCGGTTCTAGGTATAACCGACAGTCCTGTGTGCAGAGCATGCATGGAGGATGAAGAAACCCCGATACATGTTATGCTTAGAGGCAGAAGTGTATCTAAAAAACGTGCAGCTCACATTGGATCCCCAGCAACACTCCAAGAGGCGTTCGGCGACCTGGGCGGCCTGCTAAGCTTCAGGACCAAGCTCGGTTACGGTTCGGGACCAGCACCAAATGGACCTACGTACAACGGCAAACCCCTAGTGGCCAAGTGCGGAAAAGGCCCAGGAAAGAAGAAGAAGTACGGGCAGCCTACTTCAGCCCAGCTCCAGGCAATCGGCGACCTGTGTGGCCTCCTCCACTTCTGTAGTAAGCTTGGTTGGCTGGACTGAATGCAGATTAGATTGACAGCATTATCGTCTAATAATAGTGCGGAAATGTTAACAAGAAAAAAAACAAGAAGTAGAGATTGGTCCGGGTAGTAAGTAATTATAAATAGGCTACATGATGCCGCAACAATGAGACTGTTATAAGGTACACAACGCAAACACGATATAGGCGTATCAAGTTAAATATTTATAATGAATGCATCTGCGTTGGAACCAGAGCATTTCTCACTTCAGTTGCGTGGGTGGTAGTAAGCACTAAATATTTACCACGTCGACGCCTTACATTTGCAATGTCTGACAGTACTAGATCTGAGCACTGTCCGGTATTATGCTCTTGTCGCAGATTATATTTATTACTTTCTGTTTCATAAATAGTGTCCGCCTTGGACATTGTATTCATTTACTCGGCGTAGCAAATGAATAGTTATAAGTTAACGACTTTAAGACACTTATTTCTATTTCTCTGACAGAAATAAATACCATAGTGGAATCATCGATCGAATAAGAGTGGAGTGGGCTTTTTGGTCAACAGAAATGAAAAAAAAAATTATGTATCAAAATCTAAAACTATCTTGCTGCAATTAAATAAAATTAACGACTTCAATCGTCTGCTCTTATACTAAATAATTTTTTTTTAAGATTATTATCAATATTATTATTTTAACGGCTCTGTATAGGGCCAGGCCTTCCTTCTTATAGGAGAGAGGATATGAAGCTAAGACCCACCACGCTGTTGGCGGGCTTAGGGTGATAACGTTAAACTCTTCTACGATCTCTAAGTTCTAATAATGACCGACGGCTAAACGTACTTTCGGGGCTTAACACCACTAAATTCCTTACTCCTCCTAAGTTTCTTTCTGAAAATTTCTTATAAAATGAGAAACTCAGCGTTTTACAGTAAGACGGTTTGATTCCCCCATTAGACATATTGTATTCTATAACAGTTAATATTGATAACAAACTCTAACTATGCAGTGACGTTCGACAGAATATACTATGTAACAGTAATTTAATCACGTTTAAACACAATATAAAACAATGATTTTCCAAGAACATAATACGGTTAGTTACGAAATGCATAAGCGATAAAAAGAAATTGTAACCGAAGTCGGAATAGAGAAAGATAGCCTTTGAATTTCAGAACTGTTAACAGTTTAAACAGGAGTTCAGAGAAATAATCTTGTTAGGTAACAACCTGCGAGGCAAGGGCTCTCGGCAAAGTTAGGGCACTTCTCACTTGCGGCAAGTTTTCCGGTATGGTGATATTCACATTGAAGACTTTTTGTTTCCATACTTTTTTATTTTGTTATCTTAATCCCCTCGAGTTTATGATTGAGAATTTAACACATAATTTTAAATTACAACTCTTTGGACTTTGCTAACAAGATTACGGCTATGTGGAATGTTGAGTCAGCTATTATTCTTCCGATAATCGTTTCAGTTATTTCAGTATAGTGAAAAGTTTTGACCAAAACCTTAAAAAGCTTTGGCTTAGCTGCTGGATGTCTTTTGTATGTGACCTTTGTCCCATACAGAAGGTTCCTCACTCTGGAGCCCTGACCACCGGTTGCTTAGGCACTTAAATGTCTTGCTGTCATCATCATCATCATTATCAGCCGATGGACGTCCACTGCTGGACATAGGCCTCTTGCATGGACTTCCAAACACAACGGTCTCGAGCCGTCAGCATCCAACAGCTCCCTGCAACCCGCTTGATGTCCTCAGTCAACTTAGTGGGGGGACCAACACTGCGCTTTCCGATGCGGAGTCGCCATTGCACGTTGGGACCCCATCGTCCATCGGCCCTTTGAACAATATGGCCTGCCTATTGCTACTTCAGCTTTGCAACTCGCTGAGTTAAGTCAGTGACTTGTCTTCATAGTTTCTTGCTATGCTATGTCTCGCTGTTTGAGTGTAGATTTTTTTTTTAATTTATATTTTACTTTATCTGACATACTTAATTATAAAATAATTTTTACTCGAAGATTTATATTGTCACGTCCTTTTTATAATCGCTTTTAAAAATTATTAGCCTTATTTTGTAAGGATATCTATTATTTAAAAAAAAGTCTATGAGTGGGTACGACAATAATCTTGCGGTCGAAGACGTTACATACGACAACCCAGATTTTTGTTGGGGCCGTAACTTGAGACAACATTTTGTCTTACAACATGTTGCTCATGCAGTCTTATCTTCGGGGCACTTCTCACTCACAACAAGTTTCGCGCCTGGTTGATGGTATTATTGTGCGGCGTAGACGACTAACGAGACGGGATTGCTTCTGTAATAAAGCTCTTAATCTTACAATACGGCAATGCAGATGTCGCACCTACGAAAGCTGTTATATAAATCATTTTTCATCCACTTGCTCCGAAACAACTCTTTTATTACAACACCATTCATCACCATCATCATTATCAACTCATATTCGGCTCACTGCTCATTTCGAGTCTCCTCTCAGATTGAGAGGGGTTAGGCCAACAGTCCACTACGCTGGCCCAATGCGGATCGGCAGACTTCACACACGCAGAGGAAAATTCTCTGAGCAGGATTCCTCACGATCTTTTTCCTTCGCCGTTTGAGACACGGGATATTTAATTTCTTAAAATGCACACAACTGAAAAGTTGGAGGTGCACATACCCCGAACACGCCATTATTTTTATATATTTCTTCTGATTTTATTATTTTTATATAAAATCCAATGAAATCCAGCTAACCCGTTGAAAGACATTTGACATCAGGTGGTCAGGGCTCCAGAGTGACAAACCTCCCCACAATACGCACCGTCTCAAGGTGTATCCTATATTCAAGCGAAAGGTAGTTCTTGCTTCTTAGGGTATTGTTCGAAGCTTTTTGTTTTAAGACCATCGACTGAATCTTCTAACGGAATAAAAATAATAGTTGAATCAACATCATCATTGGTCAAATTTTTTCATTGGCATTTAGCCACAGATTTGGCTGGAGGTTTCGGCCGTGGCTAGTTACCACTCTACCGACAAAGACGTACCGCCATTAGCGATTTAGCGTTCCGGTACGATGTCGTGTAGAAATCGAAAGGGGTGTGGATTTTCATCCTCCTCTTAACAAGTTAGCCCGCTCCCATCTTAGATTGCATCGTCACTTACCATCAGGTGAGATTGCAGTCAAGGGCTAACTTGTAAAAAATAAAATAACTCTTCTATAGGAGGACAAAGACATTTAGAGTCAATCCACACAACGCTGTTGCAATGCGAGCTTCAGTAATTTTACTCAGTAATAATCGCTATGAAATGTAAAAGTAAAGAAAAATGTGTAATCATGATTTTACTTTTAATTAATTTACACATTTGAGAGGACCAATTCATTGGAGAGGACTTCGAACTGCTTTTTTGGCCAACAACAAATAAAACACGGCGATGGGTAAACCGAATATAATAGTGAAATAATAATTATACAATTTTATAGTGAAGATGATATAATATAATTAATTAATCCATTACATAGTAATCACACAAGGGATTACCAGTGTACGTTTATTATTATTAAGGCAATAAATATTACGTCAACATTAATTTTAACGGCACATTAAGCTTACCTAGTGACAATAACATGATTTGGTTGCCAACTAGCGAGATAAATCATTAACTAAAGAAAGATGATTGGGACTATATAATTATAAAGAAAGTAGTAATCCAAAAAATAGCTAATTTCAAAAGTACCAAAATAATGTAAAAAAATAATTAAAAAAAAATAATAATGTCTGTCTGTAATTTCAATACAACTGTATTTTATCAAGTGCATATAGTTATCTATGACATATAGACACTGAAACACAATCAAGCTTTTTAAAAATTACTGTTTAACTGTCTCTCTGCCTGTTTGTCCAAGCTAATCTTTAGAACGGTTAAACCGATTTTATGAAACTTTCACTAGAAGATAGAGGAGATTCTTAATACCTGGTTCTCGCGAGGTTTACGAAAAGCTAAACTTTACGCGAAAGAAGGTGCGTTAGTTAGCGTCCACTAGTAAGAACATAAAATAAATACCCAAATAAATATGAATAAATATAATTTTGTTTTTATATTCCTCATTTCGCACGTTAAGTTTTAATTAGAAAAGTAAACGAAAAATTGCATATTAACGCCATTCCAAATAGTAGTTACAATATACTTCGGTGCAGTAAAACTTCCCAATTGGCACAAAGTTGCTCCGAGCGTCTGATCAAATTATTACCGTGTTGCGGCTACTGACTCCTCCGTCAGAGTTACGCATGCAAATCATTTGCAAATAGTCCTATGTTGATACGCCGCATATTCAAATTGCAACCTTGTCGCGTCAACTTACAAGGATCTTATGCGGTGAAGTCTCCTATATCCGTCGTCTTCAGGCCTTTTGATTTTCCGCGTGTTAAAGCTCGCGTGTCTTTGCACCGAGTTGGCAAGAATGATTACCAACTGACTATGTATGGGAACTTCTTAATAAGTCTTCACAACATTTGCATCAGCGTCTCCATATTAGTTCGCTTAACTTGAAATATATCTTGGCATAACACGTGTTAGGCATTGTTATGTGGGGCGTATGAGTCTAAAGGCTAAGTTACACAAGGAGGATAAAACTTATATGCGGTTTTTTTCTAGGCAACAATATTTTAGACGACTTCTCTGCCACTGACTGCGCTGACAGTACTGTAGTTCATAACTGGCGTCAAGGTACGATACATCGTAGTAGTATGAACCTCTTCTAGTGAGCCCACTGGCACTGCCTTCTTAAACTGCATCATCACTTAACATCGGGTGAAATCGCAGTCAAGGGCTAACTTGATATTGAATAAAATAAATTTTCACGATTAAATATCCGGACTATCATCGGATTGGAGAGTCATAGGTTTAAGCCCGTTCACTATCCGCTCGTAGTTGTTTACTTACTGCTCTCTAAAAGACTCGATATAATTTGTAGTAACTTGAATTCTAATTAATCATATCCTTAACCCTAGAAAGATAATCTACGTCAGTGAGACGTAGACCGCCGGTAAAATTTTCTCTCTCTTTTTAACTACAATTCGCAGATCGCTGTCTGTCTCTGCCAACTCGGACTAACGGGACTTAACCGGAGCTAACGTGGGACGGCAGAGTGTCGGAGTTGTAAGTAAGCTGACGACGACGGACGTATGTCCACGAGACGTATGTTAACTAATATGTTATATTATTTACCTAACACAAACTTGCATATGTTTTACAATAATATATTATGATATTAACGTAGATATAATGACGTCTCTGAGACGTATGATGATCTTTCTAGGGTTAACTAAATTTTTTAGGCAACCCATTGGCAATATATTTATATAATTAATCTAAAAAACGTTTCATCCGGTAGAAGAAGAAAGAAGAAGAAGAAGAAATATACTTTATTGTACATTAAAAACAAAAATAAACAATAACTTATAATAACACTTAGAAACTAATGTACAAATGGCGGTCTTATCGCTAAAGAGCGATCTCTTCTAGACAACCACTGTGGAAGAGAAAAAAAAAAACGTAAGCACCGATTCAGGTATACGCACACAAAAAATAAGAAAAGTTAAGTAATTTAAATACATAAATATTAAGCAATAATACATAATAATAATACATAGACTATACTTAACTGCTTCATACATATATACAAAGAAATACATTTTTACATACATACATACATACATACACACATACATAAATACACACATACATACATACATGAAAACCTGCAAAACATAAAAACAAGACGGCATCTAAGGGAAGACACAAAAGAAAAATAAATAAACAAAATAATTCAAAAATAATTAATAAATAAAACATACACATACAAGCGTAATTTGGATTAATAAGTTATATTAAAAGATCAGGGAGGAAAAAAGTGCATGTTTACCACACGTCCACGTGAGGTAGACACGTCGATGCAGGATATTATATTCGGATCCTCGACTATATACTCATACTATTGCTATACAAACAAAAGTTATAAAATCTCATCTTTGTGCAATAACACTTTGTATCGCTCCCACAATTGCGGACGGTGTTCAACGATAAGCAAAAAGAAAAAAAACGGACAGGTGCGAGTCAGACTCGCCCATCGACGGTTCCGTATTTTGTAGACTATTTTATTTAAGCTCGATTATTGGTTACGTACTTTAATTAGATACTTTTTCAAGATTTAATCAAATATGTCTAGTTTAATTTTTTTCTATACCTATAGTATAGGCTTAACCTTGTTATATCTACTGTGGCTTAACTCTCCCCTTATATTTTTTTACTTAAGAGTGACTTAATATTACGTTTTTTTGCGGCATAAGTGGGCGAAAAGTTTTTGCATTAACTTATAAGTTTGATTTTTTAGGCACTGTAAAGCACTGAGAAAAAGTTCCTGATCAGCCATACTTAAAATACGTAGCAAACCTACCTACATAGCAATTTTTAATGTAACGTATAGTGTAAGTTTTAGGTTTACCTTATTTACCTCATTACTCATTTATAGTGGTGGTCGGCTTCGACCGTGGCTAGTTACCGACAAAGACATACCGCCGAGCGATTTAGCGTTCCGGTATGATGTCGTATAGAAACCGAAAGGAGTGTGGATTTCAACTTACTCCTAACAAGTTATCCCGCTTCCATCTTAGATTGCATCGTCACTTACCATCACGTGAGATTGTACTCAAGGGCTAACCTGTAGTGAATAAAAAAAAATAGTAGCTCATTTTTCTCAGTGTGAGTTTATAGTTTTCATTTCAACTCGACACTCCTACATGTTCTCGAGTCTTGAGATAAAGGGACAGATGTACAGATGGGCAACGAAGTAATTCCGTTTTTGTCGCGGATGTCCGGAACCCTAAAAATAAAAAAAATAAAAGATTTCATTTTCCCGTGTGGAGCACAACCGCGGCATTTTCCCGGGCAAGCAACGGGTCATCAGTCAACGGGAGTGGATCCCACTCCAGCGCGCAGACACGAGGGGATTGTGGCCCTCAATGCACTTTTACTTTATGAATTTCACTAGCGCATTCACGGCAGCGGTCGTTGTAAATAATTTGAAACCCTTTGTACTATGAACAGTATCGGAAAAATGTATCTACTAAGACCTTTCTCGTTTTCTTAAGTTTATGATATTACATTACAGTATTATTTATATAATATATTTATATATTTACATTATAATAAAAAATAAAATGTAAACTAAATTATAAATCACTATAAGTGTAAGTAATTTAGAAATAAACACAGCATCAAATAAAGAAGAACAGTAAATAAAAGATAACTTAAATATTACAAATAAAGAACATACACACTAGTATTATTGACTGAAAAAGAAGAAAAAATGAGAGAAAATGAAATAAGGTGAGCACATTTTAGTCATAAAAGTACCAAGTAGAGATGATTTTTTTTCCGAAATCTGTATAATGATTCAGAGTAAATGTTAACTTTAAAACTGATTTTATTATAGGTCTTACTTAATCAAGGAATAGGAGAATTGGTACCAAGGACAGTACTACGTAGCGGAGGATTTAAAGTAGTGATAGGTTTTCGAGGACAATTAAAGGGAATCCTAAATGTAATCATAGATAATAATTGAGGACCATCAATCTTTGAATTTATTATGATAAATGAGAATATCATTTATATGTATACCTATTACAAGTAGATCAATAGATGGATTGTGTTTGCAGATGTTTCATTGTGTATTTGTTTCTTCTAGAATCAACTTCATTGGGGAAACTTTTTTGCAGATGCCGGAAAAATGTTACTTCCCTTCTCATTACAGCTGACATCAATCCGTTTTTACGATTAACTCCATTATACTTTCCAGTATTAAAGTAGAATTCTACGCGGACACAGTTGCGGGCGTCGATGAGTTTATTTATTAATAATATATACCTTCATATCATACACGATATTATGAGAAAAGATACAATTATAAAGAGTTCATGGTCGCGTTCTAGGTAGAAAGCCAACTTAAGAGGTTCACAGAGACGGAAGCGAAATTTTTCCACAAAGCGGGTCATCAGTCAGGTGAAGTGGTAAGCTCTAACTAAGAGACTGAGATTCATTTCATAGCTGGCGTGTGTTGATAAGCTTAGAGCTTACGTGCTACTCGACTTTGTTCTTCATTTTTATAGTCAAGCTATTTTTAACTGACTGAACTCTCATATATAGCACAATATACATCTAACCTACCTTACTATTATATATTTTAAATAATTAATTTAAATAATGTTAGAATAATATTGAGATAACGTCATCATGGAAAGGATGACAAAAAATGGCGGCGATTGTTTTTGTGATAGTCTGTTGTGATATTCATTTAAAATTGCTAACGAGTAAGAAATCTTTGACTTTGAATTCTTATTACGAAATACATGTGTACGTAAATAAATTATTGTAATTCTATATTTTTATTCAATTTTATCTTTTGGTCCCTAAGAATACCGTATTAAATTTTTCACTTTTTACCAAATGTGCAAAAATTATTAAAAACTTAAACTATCCTCAGCCTGAATAGTAGCGTTTTTAGATAAAAATTTAAAGTAGGTAATTTTTTTGTTCACATGTTTATTTTCTAAGGACCCAAACAAAGAATTCTGATACTTTCAACAATTACCTTTGTAATTGAATTAATTTACACGAAACCTGGACAAATTATATACCAGAATCTTCCTTAAAAGTTCCTTTCTACTGGTTAAATCTGCATGAATTTTTTTTAGTTAAATTTGAGTTTATCGTGAAAAGATAGACAGACGCTGTAAAAGACTTTGTTTTAAATATATTATATATTTATACAAATAGGTATACATACCTAACAGGAAAACTGCAAAAAATAATTCATTTAGGCTCCAACGTTATTGCGAACCTTAATTCTACTAACAGGAAACTGCGCATTACGTCCGTAGGTACGGATAGGTATAATAAATCAGATAATGATAACGTGACCGAAATTTTAAACGAAGCCTTTCATCCAGGCTGCGCGTTTATCTCGCAAGATATATAAAATCGAGTTTAACTGCTTGCAAATAAAGATGTCCTTCCAGATAAAGTATACGTTGGGGGTGAAAAGAATTTTCTAGTCTACCTCCCAGCGATACAGCGTTCGTACGTCAACGGGTGACAATAAAATTAGATAAGTGCAGGCTCGTCCCGTTCCGGTCTAGCGTCCGTCTTGTGGACGGTATCAATCGCAGTAAAACTCGATACCGAAACACCAATACACGGGTCACGTTAAAATAGTTATCCATTCAATTCTAACCTTTCTGGCTACGCAATAACGGTCTCTTTATATTTTAGCGGGTGCAAAAGTAACGCTGCAGCCTTGTATATCAGCCCCGCTTCGCTGTAATGACACGAAACGAGTGGACTTTAAACGAAAACTGGGATATCAGTTCAGATAGCTCCGATCCCTTTGAAAAGTTGAAATTGATATTAGTATAGACTACCAAATACAGTTACTTAATTTTCCAAAAAAAAAACATTAAATACACATATAAATAAGCTTAAAATTCTTTGTAATATAGGTTTTATTAATAGATTTATTTATTAGCTTAATATTTTGAGAGATCTAATACTGGAAAACTGTGTTCTCAGACGTACATTTTCCGGACCAACATCATGCCAAGAAACTAGTAAGTACTTAACTCTCTACAATACACGGTCTTAATTAGTAAGATATAGGTACACTGTAAGCCGTCGATATTTCACCTCTTAATCGAAAAGCGACCATTTTCTTGTTGTTAATATGTACCTAAATGTGATGAGGCTTTATTTCATTTTAAAGGTACCTAGGTACAATTTAATCAAATATTCACATCATTATATATTTGGATAGCTCTTGACGTCAGCAAACCAAAATCATTAGAACACGTATATATGAAAACTCTTAAAAAATAATGACGTCATTTGAAAGGATGCAATAATTTTAACTTTGTCGATGGTACGTGTAGATACCCGCGGTGGTGCGAATCCCCATTATGGTTGGGCCACGAAAATAGTGTGAACAAAGTGAAATACATTGAGCGATTTGTACTCGTACATAATATAACTTCTATTTTTTATCATCCTTAACCTTACCTAACATATTATTATCAAAACAACTTATTTTAATCTAGCACAGTGAATGCACTGTGCTGGATGAATTAAAAAAAATATACCATTTGATGAATAAATATTGAGTCAACCGTTTTTGTTCCAATAGTCGTTTCTGTGAAAACTCTTATAGTGAAAAACTTCGTCGTCAAAAAAAGTTAGATCAAGGATCGAATGTAGAAGGTTCTTCAATCTCGAGTCTTGGCCGTCAGTAAATTGGTCACAATTGGAGGAGCTAGGAGCTAGATTTATTTTAACCATTTATCCGGCTGAACATTGAAGAGTCCACCTAATTTTAAAGATGCTCTGTTTTAAGAGTTCGCCGGTAGGTATTCGCGGAGAAAATAATTCAGTTATTTATTATTAATTCCTTCCTATCTCTGCAAAGAAAGTCTTGCTTCTCTGAACATTGAAGAGTCCACCTAATTTTAAAGATGCTCTGTTTTAAGAGTTCGCCGGTAGGTATTCGCGGAGAAAATAATTCAGTTATTTATTATTAATTCCCTCCTATCTCTGCAAAGAAAGTCTTGCTTCTATTCAAGAATTACGAATTAAAAAAAAACCTAAATCCACAAAAAGTCGCTGGGTGGCAAATAAGGTTCCATATTTCGTGGCCCCCATAGAGTGTCTATGGTACGCCATTAAATAAACATCTTTGGCTCCCGCTAGTTATTAGCGCCGCCTCCACCACTCCACGGGGCCAGATACGGCACGCAACGGATGCGGGGCAAAATCAATTTCACTTTTTGACACGTGCATTAATGCTGTGGCGATTGGGGGACACGGGATTTTGTATGACGATTAATGTGTTTATTTAATAAAGTTATGACTTGAGGCTGTCCATAGGGTTTGAAACTTTGATTGGAAAATCAACTGCTTGGATGATGTACTGCTTATATAATGGTAATGTTCTAATCTTTATATATGAAAGCAAAGAGTCAAAATCATCATCATTATCATTAACAGCCGGTGAAATACTGCTGGACATAGGCCTCTAGCATGGACTTCTAAACAAATCGGTCTCAAGCAGCCAGCAACCCGTTTGATGTCCTCTGTCGATCGGATCTGTCATTTCCATACATTTTGTTAGTTTTCAAAGCGTTAGCGTTTGTAGAAACAGAATCGACGTGCCAAATGGCTACAGGCCCAGAACCTGTAAGGGGCTTTAGGTATCTACTATAATCACTATACGTAATATTAATTCCCCGAAGCAAGTTAAAAGCTTTGGGCAATTAGCTTTACTTTGATTAACAACGCCTTGAAACTTAATTACATTAGATTAGAGCTATTACGAACAATTTCCGAAAACGTTGCCGTCCAAATATTTTCACGAGTCACCAACAAGTAATCATTTTCCAGGGAACGAAAAAATGAGAACATTTTTGTTAATCTCCATAAAACAAGGCGAAGTATGATAGAGCACGAACGCTCTACGTAATGGCTACAAAATCGATTTAAAACACATAATAAAGTAATTTTACGATGACATTTTGTACTTCCTTAACATACTAAATTAAATTAAGTTTATGGGACACAAACATGCGTAACAAACCATGATTAACTGAGTGTTTTTGATTTTTTAACACATAAATAATTATTTCACTGCAATTCAATAAATAAAACATAAATATATTATAAGTTCTTTGGTACTGACCGTATTTGTCACGACTTAAAAATAGTAGTAAGGTTCATTACTTTGGCTTGGCTTGGCTTACTTATTAGCTCAAAGAAAAGATATGACATTTAGAATGAATATTAAAAGTAATTTATACGGAACATCCCCATAAAAAATCGCCGATGTTAGAATACTTTTGATTGTAATTTTCAAGTTTTCTTAAGTATTATCCTATCCTTTTAATTGAATAAACAAAATAAAAATCGGACTGCATTTTTTGACTTTATTGTTATTTCTTATTAAACTTATTCATAACAGATAACTTCCAAATTCGACTTCACAATGTGCACGAAGTTGCAAATAGAATTCCATGTACAGTGCAAGGCAAAAGCACAGAGAATTTTATCTTTCGGATTGCTGGCAGGAGAAACGAAAGTATCGAGAAAATGAGAATTGTGCTGAAATTGATTTTGCCTCTGGCCCAAGGCGAGACCTTTGGTACCTATTTGATTTCAACTGCCGTCTATCATAACAGTTCCTCTAAATATAATAATAGCTTTTAGTTTTATACCATTGAAATCAATAAAAATAATTTATGTAGGAACGAATTTGCGAGTAAGTTCTTACACGGGTGATTTTTTACAATATCTATCTATAACAATGTGTCAATTCTATCTATCAATGTGTTAGTCATCAGTGAATATATTATCACTAGCGGACGCCCGCGACTTCATCCGCGTAAAATTTATTTTTTCACGAATCACTCGGGAACCATGGATTTTTCTGGGATGAAAAGTAGCCTTTGTGTTAATCCACAGTAAAATTAAAAATTTCTATTCCAAATTTCAGCCAAATTGCTTCAGTATTTGCGGCGTTAAAGAGTAACAAACATCCATACAAACATCTGTGCAATATATTAGTAGGATATTTTGGTACCATTTTTATTATATTATTAAAAGAAAGAGCCTAATTATTTTTTTTATTTTGGTGTAAGTTTCCTTAATTTAGATAAAACACATCCCACATAAAACATCAATCGATTTATATTTTTAGTATATTTTGTATTTTAGGTATGTGTTTTCGGAATCTTTTCAATCCTCTATTTTTACCCGTCCGTTTCTCTAATAAACCTTCTCTAACTTTCTCAAATAACCCTTCTGTAAGAAAATTGTTTAAAATTCGTTCGTTTGTTTGTCTTAAATGCGCTAATCAGTCACTAATAGTCGGATTTTAAACATTACTTTTGTAAGATAGCCAGACGCATGAGAAGTGACATAAGCATACTTAAAAGGGGGAGAGCGAGGGACTAGGTGGAGGAAATTTTATATGAAAGTATATTTTTTTAAATTTCAAGGTTTTTTAAATATAATTGCCTCGTTGGTCCAATGTTTTGGATCACGAGGTCCTGGATTCGAATCCTAACATTAACATCTGATAATTGGTGAATTTAACATTATCACCCTAAGCCCGCTTACCCGCATTGAAGCGGCGTGGGTCTAGGCTCCATATAACCTCTCCTATAAAGAGGGCGGGTTATAGTCTGATAATGAAGTCACTAGCCTATATAAAAATAAAACAGAAATTCAATAAAACGCTCACGTAATTCCGAACGTTATAACATTTTTTCCACAGAATTCCCAATTCGTTGGAACAATGTGTAATGAACCGAACAATTCAAACAAGATATCAAAAAAGCACTACAGGGATTCACTCATAGCCCGCATTCCTTTGGGAAAAGTATCAAAATGAAGTTTTTAAAGCAGTAATTTAAATGCCAGTCACTAGTTTCTTGTAGTTAGTTCGGGGACTGCTGCTAAACTGAACTCAAAAGGAAACGGTCAACTGCAGAGCTCTTAGAGAATACATAACGCTGCACGTGTGACTTGAATGTAATCCTGTGCCTTTGGCAATTTTATTGCTGCCAGCTTGTTTGTTTTCTTCCACCTATGGCCGTTTGTCGATACTATGGACTATGGTAAGTATCTACGGACAATTTTGTACTGCATACACAGTTCTGTCAATCTGCATTGGGCCAGCGTGGTGGTATATTGGCCTAACTCCTCTCTTTCTGCAAGTAGATTCGACAGTGAGCCGAATATAGGTTGTTAATGATGATGATGGTTATGATGATGGTTATGATGATGGTTATGATGATGGTTATGATGATGGTTATGATGATGATATTAGGTTCAGTTTATTAAACCTACTTACTGGTTCTTACGTGGCATCGCATAGTATTACTAAATAATTTAATAGGTATGTGTTCGGATAGTAGCAACTAGTTAGAAAATCCCAAAATGAAACACCCTCACTGGGAATCAAAACCTCGCGGTTACAAAATTCGTAATAAATAACTTCTTCGGATATGTCCGGTGTAGATATTTTTATGCAAATAAAGAAATTGATGATGGTTTTAAAAAAAAGAGCATGTTGAATGCTCAGGCACTTCTACGCGAAATCTGCCATCTGAACTGGCACTCGTAGTAGTCACTAGAAACTGATAAACATAACTTTTCAAAAATGACTGATGAAAAATACTTACCATACTATATGAAAACATTAATTGATTATAAAACACGGTTAAAACTCATGTGATATTAGGTCGGAGTATGCCCGACTAGTTTCGTATGGGTTTAAAACTAGTCGGGCATGGGCACAGGTATAATTAATTAATATGAATAACACTCACGATAGTTTGTGATATATGAAAATACTTACATTTCTTACCTGTCTGAAAGTACATAGATGAAAAGTTTATCTTTACACATCACCCAGCGGCACGCAATAGCCTCTATACATATAAAATCGAATGCTTTACTTCTGTCCACTGTTGCAAACAATTATTCATTGCGATAAGATAACCTGCCTTGATTTACTCCACTCGCAAGCACAGAAACATTTTCCCGTTCCCTGTTTAGAGCGGGAGACTGCAATAGCCAGATATACCCAGTTTTAATTTATTTTACTTTAATTATTTATATCTATTTGTTGTTGGCTAAAAAAATAAAAATTCTTAGATATGCCTCATTTTATGATTATTGAAATAAATTTTAAATTTTTTATTTGATTTGATTTGATTACGAAGGCTGAAAGTTTGTCAGCCCATGCTTCCTACCATATCAAATACAGTAGTCAATTATGTAATTTGGACCGTGGTACAGGTCAGGCAGGTCTAGATCCTTATTGTCCAAGTTCAACCCATATTCGGGACATAGGGATTAGTAGAGTTTACACACTATTAGATTTACAGAACAGAATTAAAAAAACACTACGCAGGTTTCCTCATTATGTTTTCCTTTTCCGTTAAAATAAAAAGTTGGAGGTGCATGCCCCGGGGCGGATTCGACTCTATCACGGCTCGTGATTTTCCTAGTATTTAACGTATTTTTTTGATAATTTCAACAGCACATATTCTAAAAATAAATTATTTCTCCAGTTGCGATACATTTAGATTCATGCAACCCTTGGTAGAGACTCTTAAAGTCCAATTTTTATCGGTGTTTTTAAAGGGTTGCCGCGAAGTTAAATGACTGATGACTGTAGCATAATTTCTGTTAATATGACAAGGAAAATATTAAAAAAAATAAGCTTTATACATAGACGGTTGACGGTCTCAACTCTTGAAACTTGGTTCTTTCTAAATCCACGTCCAAACTTCATAATTAGCTGCCATACTTACTAGTACATATGGTAGTAGCTTAGGCTAACAAACTTGTAGCTTTCAAATGAGGGATGTCAGGCTGTAGCAGGCTTTTGGTCCTGTAGGCATCTAATCTATCGGAGTAAGCGGATCACGTCAGTTTATTTGTGTGTGTTATGAGATCCCGCCGGCGCCTTACAGTTGTCTCTAGCCCTTTCCATTACGGTGAACCAGTTTATATCACTCGTAAAGACAATAGTGTAATTTATTTACTGTCCTTTGCGCCTTTAGAGCGGATTTATGGAGTTGCGATGCAAATCTTAATCTTGTGCTTGTCTTGCACCGATGCTTGCCCCCCGCGATGTTTCGTAGTGAAGTAAATAATGCATAGACAGTATCGGTAAAACTGGAGCTGCTTTCAGAGGAGGTGGGAAAGCTCATTTTTCTATTTATTTGCATTATTATTATAACTGCAGTACTTCCTCTTACATGCATTTACATAAAAAGCTCTTTTACTCCTTTGCCATGACAAAGACAAGCAGCAGCTTTCAATATAATAAAGATATAACAAAATTTATAGCATACGGAACATACATTCTGGTATTATAAAGGCTATTAGTGCAAGTTCAATGGGTTAAGAGCCAAAATCTTGGCATGTTTGCGGTTTAATATGGGCTTTAGAATTCCAATTACAGGGTAAAGACCTACATCAAGCACTTACTACCGCATGTAGTTAGATAATAACTCTTGCACGAGGAGACAGCAAATTAGCAATACGACATCTTCACGACATTGTTTCTAATTTTAGAGTATGTGTATGTAGGCACTAAAATTATTATTAATTCTAATAATCAAAATGCGCGATTTGATGGCTATAAATACATAATGAAAAGTCTGTTTAGTGTAATTTAACCTAACTTGGAGTAAGAGCGAGTATTAAGAGTATTACATAACGGCGATATTTTTTGGCAAAAAAAAATTGTAGGCACAATCTTCGTCAATAATTCTACATTACACCTTTTTTTTTTCTTCGCGGAGAGAAAAAAAATCCCTACGGACTTCTGCCGTCAGGCAGGGCATGTCCGACTCGCACGGACTAAAAATAACCCCCACAACTCCTGGCTCAGCACGGAACCGCGTAGCATTACTTCGTGCTGACCGATCAGTTATCATTCCTCGCGTTCCTTTTTCTCTTGTCTTTCTCTCGTTTCCTTCCGAACCATTTCTACATTACACCTAAAACCAGCTTGACGTCAGTACGCCTTTTTACAAAAAAAAACTATCCCTAAATCGAATCTATTAAGGTAAATGTCATTCAAACTGTAAAGTTTGCTTAAAGAATGTACCTAGTTCATATTTATGATTTTATTGTATTCGTAAGACAATATTTTATACTGTAATTATACAGATTTTAGGTTTGATTTTAAAAGAACTATAAACATACCTTTATATATTACTAGAGTTCGTTATTTGAGCTCAGTACCTTAAAAACTCGCAAGTTGAAAGTAGGGCTTCTGTAAACAAAATTGTGTATCCCCAATCGGGGAACGAATCAGCATTTTGTAATGCGAAGGGATCTCTGGAAACAATATAACGAATTGTTCCCTCGCTGATTCATACAAAAATCTTATCACGACCGAGATAAAGTACAACATTGGGGATTTCAGACAATTGTGGAAGTGAGACTAGCCTAAGTAAACGTAGCAACGCAACCCGCATACGACAAAAAGTATTGTATATAATGGAGTGATAAAATTATGTGCCCATAAAATGAAAGGAGCTGTGATAGCCTAGTGAATATGACCTCTGCCTCTGATTCTGGAGGGTGTGGGTTCGTATCCGGTCCAGGGCATGCACCTCCAACTTTTCAGTTGTGTGCATTTTAAGAAATTAAATATCACGTGTCTCAAACGGTGAAGGAGAACATCGTGAGGAAACCTGCACATCACAGAATTGCTTAATTCTCTGTGTGAAGTCTGCCAATCCGCATTAGGCCAGCGTGGTGGACTATTGTCCTAACCCCTCTCATTCTGAGAAGAGACTCGAGTTCGGCAGTGACTCGAATATGGGGTGATTGATAATGATGATGATGACTATATTGTAACTAAAGTCTAAATGAAATTGAGACAATTAGCCTCCTTTCAAATAGGCTATTTCTACAGGGACGCTAGAAACAGGCGAAACCCCGCGTCACAGTTTGTATTTATAATTCTTTTGCTATCTTTATAAAGAATGTTGGTCGGGAACTTTAAAAATCCATAAAATAAAACTACAAGAGCATAGTTTTTAATCGTTGCGAACTTCTGCACAGTTTTAATGGCTTGAAAACATCTTTAGTTTTGAAAACAAACTGCCACGCTGAAAATTCTCGTAAGAAAATTTCCAGTGGAGAACTTTTATGAGAGATAAAACAATTTTAAATAGAACACCTAATAATATAAAGAGGTGGGAAGGTTTATTAGCGCTATGATCTGACAGTTTATTAAGAACTCGTCACTCTTCATTATTTTATAAGATGGATCTTTCTTACCTTAATAATAGCCTTTGTTGTCAAAATGCGAGATAATTTTTTGTAATAGATATTTTAAGGTGCTCTATTGTTGATTATTGTTCAGATTGAGTTGTTTTAAAAGCACATGTCTAGAATAAAACAATGGAAATGCACAAATTCTAGAATTAATTAATTAAAACGTCTATAATAAAACATTGGAATAGGTGAGTTAATGTAATTTCTAAAATTGATTTAAATAAGCCCTAGCGGACTTATTATTAACAGAGATACTAGGTGATAATGAGATTTAAATAAGTATGAAATAAATTTTCCACTAAAAATCAAATAAAAAAGTAAATCAGCTTCAATTAGCGGTTGCTGGCAACCCTGAATTTTTGACTACGCGTTATCACACCGAAACGCAAAACGCAAGCAAATTCATTGGTTGATTTTAACTAACTACGAAGATAATTGAAAAAACAAAATCACAGATCTGTGCTAGAAATTTCCTTTAACATTTCTTCTTCTAAAAATCGACGTAATAGTCCAAAATCCCAGTCACCCCAGATCTATGTCATCTTAGGAAAGATGAATCTTTTAGTATTGGTCGTATAATATACAGATATAAAATGGATACTCGCTAAGCGGAAGGGGGCCGTTTTATAGGTAGCAGGTATCAAAGATGGAGAAAAAATCATGTACCTAACTTCCGTCAAAGTAGAAAGGCTGCTTTTTTACATTTATTATACTAGCAGACCCGGTCAAGCTTTGTTTTGACTTATGTTTATTTACATATACACATTTCTTTACTTGATGATGAAACTGGAAAGGTCATCTTTCCTAAAATGAAGTAGATCTAAGATGTCTGGGATTTTGGACTATTACTACGATTTTTAGAAGAAGAAACACTTGATTGCACAATCTGGGGGGTCCCCGATATCTGACGTCACCCAGACGTGGGCTTTTTTACTCACGATCTCGGGGGCGCCCGGTCTGATACCATGTAGGTAATTTGTTCTTCAATTAGCGGTTGCCGGCAACCCTGGGCTGTAGGTTACGCGTAAACACAAGTCGCTAACGAACCGGAGCAGCCCCTGCACAAATTTGCAATTTCGATTGGGCATGTTTGTGTGTACCTACTACCTACATTGTGCACTTCCTTTATATGAACGCTTTAAAAGTAGCTTATAATTATTTTCTTACTGGCGGACGCCCGCGACTTCATCCGCGTAAAAATCAGTTTTTCACAAATCCCCCGGGAACCATGGATTTTTCCGGGATGAAAAGTTAATAATTTGATTAGTGTATAGGCCAGCAAGAATGAAAGAAGAAAGAAAGGAAGCTCAGAGTCATACAGCGGGCGATGGAACAAACTATGTTAGTAGTATCTCAGTGTAATCGAATCAGAAGTGAGGAGATCCGGAGAAGAACCAAATAAATAAATAAATAATAAATAAATATACTAAAACAATACACATGGATGTTGGGGTCCCAAATTGCTGGAATGGCGACCCCGCACTAGAAAGCGCCGTTTTGGTCGACCCTCCACCAGGTGGACTGACGACATCAAGCGATACATGTGGCTCAGTATCGTGATGTTTTGAAGTCCCTACAACAGGCCTATGTCCTGCAGTGGACGTCCATCGGCTGATATGATGATAATGATAATGATAGGCCAGCAGCAGTTAGACCACTGTTTCCAAGGATATATTTATGTATATTCTTTGATCTGTAAAGGATACTCTCACAAAAGCTCAAATCCTAAAACATGTAAGAACAGTAAAGTGTAGAAAATAATACGTAAGAGGAACATGCTGTCTCTATCGAAACATATGCGTGACTTTAAAAATGCAAAGTTCTATTATAAATGTTTCCAGCAGTGTGAATTTTCCAGCAGACATCTCTTGTTATGCTCGTTACACTCGAGTGAGTGTGTTTTTTATTTTATTTTTAAGGGCTCCTAAATTTGAAGACTCGCAACGCACCCCTAGTGCCTACTGTTCTGTCTACCTTTTAAGTGGATTTTAATATGTACTTGTTTTGCCTCACGGTTTCGCACGTCTATATTCCGTTTTTGTAAAATAATCGGGATTAAACGAAACTTGTGCTATTAGATAATAATCTTTATCAGCTGTGCTAAGTTTTATCCAACTTCTTTCAGCCTTTGAGCTGTAATTGAAATAAAAATCTATAGAAATAGAATAATCCTACAATGTGCATTTTTTTGTGAGAAATCCTTTACTTTTTAGAAAACATGAAATAAGTAAACATTATTTATGTAAAAATATCACTTTTAAACGCGTGACCGGGAAAAAAGGATTTATTATCGGAGTAAGCTTTAATTTTGCCTTCAACGTATTATTAAATCTAAAACTGTAGTAGTTAACTTATGAAATAAATTAATTTATGCTCAAATTTCCCAGCCACATCATAACACGGCAAGTCACAATAGCCTGAGCGCACCGTCGCTTGATTTTACATTCAGCTCATAAAAAACAACATTGTGACAAAGTCCTATGGGAGCGACGATGTTCGGAGATCGCATAAAGATGATTTTATCATTCTATCAGAGTACCCTCGATCGAAGCTGTTTATGAATAAAAAGTATATAAACGTGACTGTCTGATATAATACAGGACGGATCGTTGTCGAGGGATTAGAGTATATTTCACAGACTCACAACTTGTCTCACAAAACAACCATGTTATCTAAAAAATAAAATATTTTAAAAACGCTGTATTTTATTCAATTTTTGATGTTTCTGGGTGAAACCCATTATTTACCAGAGACGTGATACCCCAGTGGATATGACCTCTGCCTTCGATTCGAAGGGCATAGGTTCGAATCTAGTCCGGGGCATGCACCTCCATCTTTTCAGTTATTAAATATCACGTGCCTCAAACGGTGAAGGACAAAACATCGTAAGGAAACCTGCATACCTGAGAATTTTCTTAATTCTCTACGAGTGTGAAGTCTGCCAATCCGCATTTGGTCAGCTTAGTGGACTAATATACAATCCCTCTCATTCTAAATGGAGACTCGCGCTTAACAGTGAGTCGAATCATTATCATCATATCAGCCGATGGACGTCCACTGCAGGACATAGGCCTTTTGTAGGGACTTCCAAAAATCACGATACTGAGCCACCTGCATCCAGCGAATCCCTGCGACTCGCTTGATGTCGTCAGTCCACCTGGTGGGGGGTCAGTCGAATATGGGTTGTTAATGATTATGAACCAGAGACCACAGCTAATTTTAGTCACCAAACCAACCAACAATGACAACATTGTTTCACTAGAGAACGACCATTCAATAGGAGCAAATTACATACTCGCAGTTATGCAAAAAAGTGTTTTTAAATGGCATGTTCGCTTTAACGATTCGGACGTTTTGCAAGTTTAACAATATTTCAGTTTTGCCTTCATAGGTGCAAACCGTTTTATTTTAACGCCGATATCCGATGGACGGTCGCTTTTCCGAATAAAGCTTTGTGTGTTGATATATTTTAAGTTTGAGAATTGAGAATATTTGTTGTATTAAATGGAGTCGATTCAATAATTGTCTATGTATACTAGCTAATGCTCACGTCTTTGTAGGCATGGTATTCAGTTTTTATAGAATATCTTATTTACTACACGTGCAAAAAGTTTTACTACTTCTTAATCCGATATTTCACAATTACGGCAACTATGCTATGCAGGACAAACCGAGAGGAATAGTTAGAACTATCAAAACACAGCCTATAGTACAAAACTACTTGCTTTTGTGCATTTGGTGTAAATCCTTTAGCAAATACCTTTTAGAGACATTTACGGGTTTCGTTTCTTTTTTCATATCTACTAAAATAAATAATTTCAAATTTGAATTAAAAATCATCATTAAATCATTTTAATTAACTCCGTAAGAGAAAGGTCTATATCTCATCAACATTATCAGGCCTTTTTTTTGCTGATATATATATCCATAGGCTCACTGCTGAGCTCGAGTCTTCTCTCAGAATGAGAGAAGTTGGGCCAATGATCCACCACGCTGCCTCATGCGGTTTGGCAGACTTCTGAAACGTATAAAATTCTCAGTTATGCAGGATTTCTCACGATATTTTTCTTTTAACTTTTGAATACGTGATGTTTAATCGAACCTACACCTTCAGAAATTGGAGTCAGATATATCCACTGGACTATCATGGTTCTTAAAAAGAAAAAAAGTCTATATCTACCTCAATAAAACAGCTTCAACACAGCCCAGAACGACTCACCGGAGTACTCCTCGAAACAACCTATTCGTTACAAAAGCAAAGAAGTAATGGAATAGTATTTTTATTGAATTGGCGTGTTCGCTTTAACCAGTCAGTCGTTTTGCAAGCTTAACAAGTTTTCAGTTTTTACCGTCATACCGTTTCATTTTATTGCCGGCACTCGATGATCGGCCGTTTTATATCCCATAACTGCTCGTATGTTGAGTTTCTATTTCATGAAAATATTGTTACGAGAATTTATACAATCAAAATACCTTATGCATAAGTTTTTCTGCAATAATTAGAACTTCCTTTCGACCAAATTGCGACTACGGCGTTCAATTCCATGTTATGACGCCTGTGATCTATTACAGACAAAATGTGATAATGCACAATTGTACTCTCTATTTTCTTACAGCCCAGTGTCAGGATTGAGGGTGGGAGAGAGAGTGTTTGAATCCGGTCCGGAGCATGCACCTCCAACTTTTAAGTTGAGTGAATTTTAAGAAATTAAATATCACGTGTTTCAAATGGTGAAGGAAAAACATCGTGAGGAAACCTGCATACCAGATTATTTTCTTAATTCTGTGCGTGTGTGATGTTTGCCAATCCGCATTGGGCTAGCGTGGAGGACTACTGGCCTAACGTCTCTAATTCTGAGAAGAGACTAGAGCTCAGGACTGAGCCGAATATGGATTGATAGTCATGATAATCTTACAAATCATAACTAGACAGAGTTCAGGTGTTGGACCTACGGCATATTGTCCTATCTGAGGCACGGAGAAAACCATTAAAGCTATCGACTAAGAAGGCTGTTAAATTGTGATCTTCTTCAACCGAAAATTTATTTACTTATTTTACTTTTAATTTCAACAAAAACCTGATTCGCATAATACCGTAATAATTTAGGTCTTTTAGTTTCGTTTTACTTTACTAAGACGTTATTTACCGCATAAAACCTTCAATTTTGTTGTAACACAACACAAACAATGTTGTAGTTAATTAAAATCTAATATTGTCTAACTAAAATTGGTTGCTTGGAACCGCCCGTAGAGCTTAATCTTGGCGGTGTAAACAAAGCTTATGGCATAGCTTGAAAAACAACTACTTTTACAATTATTTTGGTAATCCTCGAAAAACACATAAAAATGGTTATCAAAGAATATAAGACTTACATTAACAGATTTTATTTAATTAATACAAGACGTATCAAAGGAATATTTTGCTCAAAGCTTTAGGATTGTGTTTGAATGTTCTTAAAAAATAGTGTACATTTTTTTTATTAATCATTTCCGTCATCACGATACTGAGCCACCTGCATCCAGCGAATCCCTGCGACTCGCTTGATGACGTCAGTCCACCTGGTGGGGGGTACAGGGTCGCCATTGTGCCGAACTATGTGCCCCGCCCATTGCCACTTCAGCTTCGCAACTCGTTGAGCTATGTCGGTGACTTTGGTTCTTTTGCGGATCTCCTCATTTCTGATTCGATCACGCAGATACTCCTAACATAGCTCGTTTCATCGCTCGCTGTGTGACTCTGAGCCTTCTTATGAGGCCCATAGTTAGCGACCAAGTCTCGGATTCATAGGTCATCACTGGCAACACTCACTGTTCGAAGACTTTTGTCTTCAGACACTGAGGAATTTCGGACGGAAATATGTCGCGAAGTTTCCCGAATGCAGCCCAGCCGAGTTCGGTGAGCAAAGGTTTATATGTGAACTGCAAGAAAAAGTGCTAGATAAAATGATTGAACTAATATATTTAACATTTTAATAAAGCATCTTTTATATCTACGCACAAGAAGTACGAATGCAATTCCATCTATAGTTCCCAGCGGCTCTCACAATGCAAAATACCAATACATTATTATAAATCTAAGTTCTCCAATACAAGCGTGGTCATTTCATATTATCCAAATGAAAGCACAGAATATTTGAAAGTTAGTGATGTTTGGAGCAATATTTTATCATGACAGTGACTGTTCTATGGATGATTTGTAACAGCTGTCGTGAAGTTATTTATACCGTGCTTTGATACTGGATAGTTTCTAATTACATTCGACAGTTTTCACATAAATTATGCAACGATTAGGTGAATTATTTCGATGCGTTTTCATTCCCACTAAGTTGCTAAAAGCTTGGATAATTTATCATAGTCTATTAATCTTATAATACTCTCAAACCGTAAAATAAATACTGTTGTTATCTTTTGTAAATTATCTGTAGATACTACTTATCTGTAATAATTAATTAATATCTAATAATTAATTATCTGTAGACTTTGAACACTGCGAAGTTATGGAATGCCCTTCCAGCTTCCGTTTTCCATGCCACCTACATGGTATATTCAAATCAAGAGTGAATAGGCATTTTCTAGGCATGTGTGTTCCACCATAGACTGCATCATTGCTTACTGTCAAGCATAATTGTAGCCAAGCGCTCGCCTATACATATAATGTAAACAAAGACATTGTCGACCAATAGCCAAAATGGCGCTGAACCGGAAATAAATAATTAAAATAAATGAAAAATAGCGGAATACCGCTATCTCTTGCATTGAGTTGGTACGAAAGAAATGGGACTGGGACAACTCCAATGGCCGAAATTTGGTCTATATTTCTCTTCACTAGTCGCATGTCAGCCACACAGGTGGACTGACGACATCAAGCGAGCCGTGCGTGGTGATTGGAAGTTCCTACGAAAGGCGTATTATGACAATAGCAGTCAATCAGGGATATACAAAGCCTGGAAAATACTCCTAAGGTTCATTCAAACCAAATCATCCTCTGAAAATACTGAATAGTTGTTTAATAATATTGAAGTACATTTATATTCGATTTTACTATCTTTACTAGGATTATAGCACGCATTTCGACTGTAACTTCTAACAATATGGGGAGACAAATAACACTTTGTTTAACAAGTGGTGCGAGCTTTGTTCCCGTCGCGAAGGCTGATTAAACTCGACGAGCGGTTGCTGGCAATCAATTTTGGTTAGGCAATATTGGGTTTTAATTAACTGCATAGCACTAAGGGCATGTAGCGTGGTTTTTGGTTGTAGGCTCTTCACCCGTTCTAATGTTATATTGCCTATTTGCCAGCCTATGAGCCTACTACATATCCAGTACGCTTAGCATGAAACCAACATCATATGTCGTAAAGAAAAATAGACAAAATTTCGACCAATTTCGGAGGAGTAGTTAAAGTCCCATATCTTTGTCTTAAAGCAATGAAAGAGACAATTAGTTGACTTTTGTCTATTTCTCTTCTCATTATCAGTGGCGTCATTATCACCCGTTCTAATGTTATAATGAGTTCGTTATCATTATTAGCCTATTTACCTACTACAGATCCAGTAAGCTTAGCATGCAACCAACATCATATGTCGTAAAGAAAAATAGACAAAATATCGACCAATTTCGGCGTAGCAATAATTCCGGTTGCGCACCAATTAGTGGACTTTTGACTATTTCTCTTCTTTTTAAATATAAATCGTCAAACATAATTTTTACCAAATGGAAAAACAAAACTCGTCAAGCCAGTTTCCCTTCTTTACCTGTAACGAGAACAACTTTAATTACATAATAACTAATCACATCAATCACACAGCAGTTTAAATAATTATCACTAAACTGATGCATTGAGTGAGTAATAGCAAAAATCATGATGGCAAAGTAATATAAGTTAATTTAAGTTAAAAATTATGTTCTCATGTTAGCGGTTAAGCCATTTTATGAGAATAAATAATATCTTAAACCTTTTATTAGTGGCGTGCACAAAGATTTTTTATAGGGCAGGCATTTGGTAAGTGGAGTTTTAAAATTTTAAAAATATTCTTCTTCAGTCATGAAATGCTTTGGGGTAAGCGTTTGTGTACGTATTAACTGCACCCCGTTGCCCTATAAGATAAGAAAATTTAAGCATATTGAAATGAAAATTAGCAGATTAAGTTTCACTAACTTTAAGTTCGAATATAATAAATACTAAGAAAAAATATCCAAGTATATTATACTGGTGCAGGTTAAGTATACTGCGGTACACTCGCATAGGTATACAAGTATACTTTGTTGCAATAGGATTATCTAAATAAAATGTAACCATGTGCTATTTCAAACTTTTATCTAAATCTGTCCAGTCAATCTAGCATGATTGAATAACAAACATCCATCTCTGTATACGGTCGCATTTATCATATTGGTATTTGTTATCTGATGCCCGCAATTTTGTCCGCGTAAGTTATACTATTAAAATATGTAGCTCTAGGTCGCTTATATAATATTGTTTACTAGTCACTCGATCAAACGACGTTCATGGCGCTTACGCGTTTCGCTCAACGTTAGCTAGCCAGAACATTTTAAGGTTTAAGATGATGATATTCTCATAAAATTAAACATTTTAAGTAGTAATTAACGGAAGTGATGAGTATATATATATTATCTCTAGTATGTAATACACATTATTATAGAATAAAATATGAACTTTTTAATAAAGCAGGAACATTTCAGTTAGTACAGTTATAAAGTAAATTACAATCTACCTCTGTGGCATTTTTAAAAAATCTAAATGTAGTGGTTTTGCGTTATTTAGGTTAATCTAAACATATAAAATATTTGCAAGCAATATATTGATATTAACAAGATTTTCTATATAGCTACATTGAGAAAAACTTACTCGAACCTGATAGGATTGGTAAAATTACTACATTGAGTTGTTGAGTAACTAGAGACTCGCGTGAAAAACACTAATTAACATATTTGAACGGCAGTTAATAGCGTGAATTTAATTTCACGCAAATACGTTCGGTTCTATTCGGGTCCAACAAAAACGGTGCCATTTCGCAGGTTATTTAAATATTCAAAAAGCGATTCCGACATTACGAAATCCGGGTGGAAATAATAACAAAATTCAATTTTCAATTCATATTAATCTTCCGCCAACAGAGGGCCTGGAATTGGTTCTTTGATTCTGCTATTCAATCCGTTCGTGCTGGACTCGAATTAATCCGGCAGACAATACTGACCGTGACGTAACGCGATGTTTGTTGAGACAATAACAAATTATTCATACTCTGTGATGGAATGTAAACAGAATATGATTGGCTATTAGTATGCGGGGGCCATCTCCCAGTGGACCAAACGCACTGGGGTCTAGGGATCAGCCCCCACTATTAGCAAGTCGCTACTAACCTCTAATTTTGTTCCTAACGTATTCCGAACTTAATTTAATTAATTACGATCCCTCCTTCAGAGTCCATTTCGCTTAATATTATTTGAGGGACTAAGATCAAACGTATAAGTATAACTCACTCCACGAAATATTTATCAAAGAAACCAAAATGGTATTATTATATACGATCACTCTGGGTTATTAAAAGCGGACTTCGGTCGCATTTGACTGAATTTTATTGATCATTATTCATTATAAACGCCGACGTAAACTGGCCTGCGTGGTCATATTAAGTTATTAAAAGGGTTTATTGCTCAAATATTTTTGTTGTCTGCATTGAAACCTTTTTGTAAAATGGAATATTTATGCATAATATGGAGTAAGTATTATGTAGTGCAAGTTTGATCTTTAAAACTAATTTGATTAGATTTTTGTTTGGTTTAAATAGTTGTTTGGAAATATATTATATTTTTCTAATTTTGTTCAAAATTTGTTTATTGTTGTTAATTGCAATTGTTTTTGTTCAAATTATTGTAAATTAACCTACGAGTGTATGAAAAAAAAACATGTATATTTTTTTTTGCAATAGGCACGAAAATTATTTACAGAGTGTATTCAATGTAGATTAGTCACATACCTAACTCCATGAATGAAAAATGATTTAAATGGTCAAAAGTCAGGAAACTGTACTGTGTTTTTAAATTTCAAGAAGAAAAAAAATGTGAATTTCAAAATTATGAGGTACGTAGATCCGCCATTTTAAACTTTTCACTTATCGAGTTATGTCGAGTCTGGGAGTTAACGAACCAATGATGGGCACATTTGCAATTTTGATTGACGCCGGCCAGTCGGCGCTAGGGTCACTTGTATAGGTATATCGACATTAGGGTGATTTTCCACCAGAGTTGTACGTTGCTATGGCAGCGTTCGATATCCACCAATCATATTCATTGGTGCACATCACTTAGCACTAGTTAAAATGGATTCAACTAAGTTTTTATATGGAAGGATACTCTCTGGTAATGTCGACCGGCCGCTGTTGGTATTTTTCTTTCAATGACTACCTACAAATAGTCATTAAAAATTGAATTATTATGTATTTTTGTTTATCACGTTATAATTCTTACTGTATATTTTGTTATTATATTATTGTTTATAGTTTATTTGTTAGCACTACTATTATTACTACGTTTTACTATTTCTTGTACGCTCAAACTGAAATGTACTAGCCTGTAAGTTTCACATAAGTGAATGAGTTAATTCTTAGTGAAATAATGAATATTTTAAACCAACCAAGGATGCGTGCTATGGGCCGTCGCGAGTGGATAGCTATGTGCAGAGCAGAGTACGTACAGTAAGCCCGCATCTTCCTCGCACAGCTACATAGTTTAGTATAGGTGGAAAAGGTCACATATTTTCGTAGCATAGATTTCACAACTTCGCAGCATAGCTGCATAGCACATCTCTGGTGGAAAAGCACCCTTAATCTGAACATAGCTCAGTCGCAGACACCTTTTAACGATCTCTAACGATAGTATCTTTCAGAGATATTTGTTGTATTTGTTAACGTAAGGTCTTAATTAAGGTAGTTGACTCATGTCAAATTTCATGTAAAAATGCAAATATTAATTTCATGTAGTAAATACAGGAATAAGGGTCCGAAATATTATTTGAAGTCAGAGGTGAAAATATTAATTAATAAAAGTAAAGGATTTTTTAAGGAAAGGACTGTGATTATCGCGAAACTGTTAACGAGAATTTCTAAGAAATTGAAACAGTTGTGCAGCAGTGCCACTAGATGTCGCTGTTTCAATTCCCTAGAAATTCGCGTTTACGGTTACGCGATAGTCACAGTATGAAATCATTGAAAACTGCCACTAGGCACACTGATAGAGTGATTCAAGAAGAAAGTTAGACTTGGAATTAGAAGTTATTGTTAAAATCCTCATTATCACCTTTACGATTTCTAAGGAATTGAAACAGTTGTGCAGTAGTGCCACTAGATGGCGCTGTTTCAAGTCCCTAGAAATTCACGTTTACGGTTACGCGATCGTCACATTATGAAAACATTGAACTAGGCACACAAGTGATTTAAGAGGTAAGTTAGACTTGGAATTAGAACTTATTGTTAAAACCATCACTATAACCTTTACAAAGTACAAATATAACGAGTCTGGCAGTTAACGAAGCGAGTGGCAATACTGCACACATTTGCAATGTTGATTGGTACGCCATGTATCCTACAGCTGGGGTCGCGGGAATTAATGCTTTAATGGTTATTACTACATGCACAGTAATGGAAGCATACTGAGAAGTAAGTGACTATCTTAATTATAATACTTGAAATATCATCATCATCATCATCTCTGCCGATGATGATGATGACGTCCACTGCAGGACATAAGCCTTTTGTAGGACTTTCAAACAACACGATACTGGGCCATCTGCATCCAGCGAATACCTGCGACTCGCTTGATGTCGTCAGTCCACCTGGTGGGGGGTCGACCAACACTGCGCTTTCTAGTGCGTTAGTAGTTAATTCCAGCACCTTGGGATCCTAACGGCCATCGGCTCTTTGAACTACTAAACTGGAAAAAATCACTTTCAAAGGAGAATGTCAGATCCTGACCCAGTCCTAACTCGGAATTTTGCGGAAAATGTAAATGTACTAAAAATATTTAATTTTTAAATAATTGTTTTTAATAAACCATTTTTACTTTTAAAGTCCGGAATAAAAATCTGCCAAAAAAAGTAATTATATCCATTACGTTATTTCCTCATAGCTGACATTGTTTACTTATTTTTTAAAAACCTTATTTCGACCTTGGGTTTGAGCCCTTTAGAGCGTTTTTAGTGCATTTTAATTATTATATGTTCAAAATGGCTAGAATCCAGAGCTGCAAAGACAGATCAAAATGTAAAAGTAAACTGTCATAATACTGTCAAACTATCAAAACTCGTAATACACCTCGAAGTTATTTGAAAATAATAAAATCACGTTTTTTTATGTATTGCATGTTTTTTTTTTATCTATTTCATAATAAACTGCACATATACTCATCTTTAAAATGAAACTTCAACTTGGATTTATTTTTATACTCTATACATTGTCTGGCATTGTCCTTTAAATTCATTTAATATATAATCTGCCTAATCATAATTTCACTCATCTGGTCGATAAATTCGTACAAATATTACAAAGACTAGATTAAGATAGCCTGTCTGTCTGTCGGTCTGTTGTCTGTTGTCTTCACGTCTAAAGCGCTGAACCGATTTAAATAAATTTCAGTACAGTGTTAACCAAACCTTAGAGCTGAACATAGGCTACTATTTATTTATTTATTTATTCATATAAACTATTTAACACACTTCACACTAATATTATAAAGGCGAAAGTTGGTGTGTAAGTGTGTAAGTATGTTTGTTCCTCTTTTACATTGCGGCTACTGAAGCGATTTGGCTGAAATTTGGAATAGAAATAGATTTTACTCTGGATTAACACAAAGGCTACTTTTTATTCCGGAAAAATCCATGGTTCCCGCGGGATTTGTGAAAAACTGAATTCCACGCGGACAAAGTCGCGGGCGTCCGCTAGTTTCATATAAATTCTGAGCATATTTTGAATTTTTACACGATACAACATTTTACCAATAAACTTGGAAGTTTACATGAAAAAGGTTATTGCATTAAAATGTACCTAAAGGTACGAGTAATTCTATACTATACTAGACAAAAGAATTAAAAATCCGTTCTTTTGGACCGCTTAAAAGCACATTCCTTGAACTCGACAAGAAAGGAATCTTAACTTAAGGTATATAGAGTTATTCCGCAAATTCCCGCGAGATATGCAAGTTTCATCGTGAAGTTTTCATTCACGTGAGCACGTGGAACGCGCCGTGAATTACAATTTTTTATAAAATAGTTACTCTTTCTTTACATTCATAATACTCACTTACAACAAGAAGAACTTTAATATTCTATGCTTATCTTAAAGCATTATATCTACTTGGACATCTAATGAGCAATTTTATATCAAAAAAATCTACATGTCCTAGATTTCTCTCTAAAATTCTTACTTGAAAGTACATCTACATCGCTGATTCCGCGATTAGCCTATGTGGCTTTGAATCGCGAGGTTCCCCTTTCCTATAAGGAAAGATATATTTCTGGGAGTGCGCTCAGGAACTGTTCGATCTTGTGCCACCTTCGTCGTTTTACCACAGGACTAGTAGGCATCGCAGAGATCTGCACCTCTATGTTGTCTAAATTCTTCGGCCGAGTACTAAGCGGTTTAGTTCCTCTTTCCTTGCAAAGATGTGAAATGTTCTCACAGCTTCAGTTTTCCCCACCACCTAGAATATGGGTATCTTCAAGTCAAGAGTGAATAGGCATCTTCTAGGCAAGCGCGTTCCACCATAGGCTGCATCATCGTCAATCAGGCGTGATTGCAGCTAAGCGCTTTCTTATTCAAAATATAAAGGAAAGGGGCCTGAAGAAGCCGCTAAAACAGGCCGATACTGTTCTTAAAATCAGTAAAATCTTGCATTTCGCACTTCGCCATCGTGGTTTTAGCACCGTGTCTGTAGGAAGCCGGTGTTATAATGAGGAATATATCAAACTTAATGAGGAATATATCAAACTTTCAAGATATGTAAAAAAGACATTATAGCATGGTTTACCCGTGTGGTAATGATTTGAGGTTTTATATAGAGTAGATTACGAAATGATAGTAGAAATAAAATATACAAGTAATTTTGCGCCTTGATATATTGCCACGTTCTAGTATTCGTGTCTATACGTATTGTATTTAGATTATTCCATTTACTTTATAGCCCGTAAACAAAGCCAGTGCCTTTTGTTACTCTCGTTTAGTTTATGGTAAATAAGATCACATGAAAATCATATTTGTAAATGTTAAAATTGACCAAGTTACGTATTTCTTAAAAATAATATTTTTTTTCTACCAAGGCAATCTGAGTCCTGAGACTATAAGAGGTCATTTTGTGAGAGATTGTCGAGTACTGAAATTAAAAAATGATTGCACTTTTTTTTACTTACTTGCTGTAGAATAGTTATGGCGTGAAGGAGTACAAAATACAGAGCCTTAAAAATTACTTACTTCCTAATATTGTATTATTTTTATGATACTCTATATACCGTGCGCTTTCCATAGATTCTAGATTGTACCTATCTACTATAAATATTTGTGCCAGATATTTTGGAAATCCTCTTAGTCACTCTGGTATGACTGAATATCAAACATTCATCCATACATATATACAAGCTTTCATTTATAATATAAGTATGATATTAGGCTTTATTTTTCAGAAACTTGGCTGTCTCACTGCCATGCGTCTTACTTTTACGGGAACGGTAAAGTGGGTTTCCAATAGCGCATCGATTTCTTGTATTATCACTTTAAATGCAAATAAAGTACGTCTCTTATTTCATATTCAGCCATGAGAGTATTATGGAAACCGATCACGTACTATCTGTGTAAACTTTTTGAATACTCTTGATACTGTGGAACTCTCACGTGATATTTATTGAGCAACTTATTCAACGAACAACATAATATTGCGCTTATAGTTTAAAACTCTCTTTACCAAGTTTTATTTTTAATTTAAACAAGAAAAGTAGTTTAGGTTATTTTTTTAACCGACTTCAAAAAAAGGAGGAGGTTCTCAATTCGAGTGTATGTTTTTTTCTTTTTTTGTTTTTGTAATGTTAACTGATTACTCGAAGACGCCTGGACCGATTTGAATAATTATTTTTTTGTTCGAAAGGGTATATATACTCCTGAGGTGGTCCCATCTTCATTATGTCAGGATCCTGAAAAAAAAAAATCAACCGACTTCAAAAACATAAAACGTACCGACTAAACTAAAAAGCGAAAAATAACATTGCATTATGTTCTACCTACTGATCAGTTTGAAGGCGGTGCTAAACCGAGGTCGTGTTAATTTAAGCCGTTTCAAGAGCTACATGATAGAACACTATCTGAAAAACCATTATCATTATGATATTCTGACATGGCTATTACATAATAATATATACATCATCGTTTTATGTTGTGGAAGTCGGTTGAATTTTTGTTATTAAAATTTATTATAATATATTTTTTACGAGACTGTAGGTTGAACTTGCTCTCCGAGGCACGGTCCAACTTTTTTATTTGGTGATAGGCATCGGCCGTGGCTAGTTACCACCCTACCAACAATGACGTACCGCCAAGCGATTTAGCGTTCCGGGAAGATGCCTTGTAGAAACCGTCAGGGTAGACTCGTACCTCGTCCAAGTTAGCCCGCTTCTATCTTAGACTGTAATAGCCAATTAAAGTCAGGTGAGATGTCAAGGGCTAACTTATTAGTGAATAAAAAAACAACTATCCATCATGAATTCATAAACCTGTACTACCGGCTGAGGATTTTTATTTTTTTTTTCAAAGAAACGAAGTTCAAAATTCATTTGAACTTTTGAACCCAGGACTTCCGAAGCCACACAGACCACCATCGGATCATGAGGCAGTTTAGTTACAAGGTTTAATAAAAAATAACGCCATTCAACAATTTCAACACATTACCGAAGTGTTGTCAAAACACATTTCTCATTAGCATCATCTCATAAGTTTAGAGATGGAGATTTGCATTTGACTCGTACATATATAGAATGTAACATGCATTGCATCAGTAACAATTCAAATTAATATTATGTATGTCTTTTAGACAAGACATTGCCTCCCCTACACGCTACAATTAATTAATTCCATCGTCCCTTACAACTGAGAGAGTTCTACAAGTAATTGAAATCCACAATGATATAACTCTAGAAATCCTATGTATACCTACACAATAAATCAAAAGAGTTATTTAGGTACTATAACAAAAAGTCTTCATAAATTATAGAGTAATTTTGAATTAACGGTTAACGGTTTTAAATATCGGTCTCTTTTAAAAAGAGACCGATTATGTCGGTACGTTATTGTTGACTCTATCGGTTCGGTTTTAAAAAGTTAAGACTGTGTGTTAGTTGACTCTACTATCGGTTCGGATTTTGAAAAGTTAAGCCGGTGTGTTAATGTTGACTCTACTATCGGTTCGGATTTTAAAAAGTTAAGTCGGTGTGTTAACGTTGGCTCTGCTATGGGTTCGGACGATAAATTATACTGCGAAGAGTCGACAAAAAGTCAAGAGTTGTTCCTTTGATCATCATCAGTCGATGGTCGTCCACTGCACTACAGAACATAGGCCTTTTATAGGGACTTCCACTACCATCCTGAGCCACCTGGATCCTTGCTGCTTCTTTTATAATATGTATGTAATCATAGTTATTTTCTATTATATATTTATTTTAACTTCTTATTTCTCTATTCATAAATATATTGCTATTATTTTCTTTTTCTAAGATAAAAACCGATACCTTGTAAGCAGACCTTTGTACCGATAGTGTCCAAGCATGGGTCAAAGTCTTTCAATTTTTATTTGATTGCTATCGAATCCTGTCCGCAAAATACGTTTCAACCCGATCACTTTAACCAAAATAAAAAAAAAAAACGTACCTACTCGAGAATTTTAATAACCACGACTCAATATTCAAATTCTAATCGAGTTTTAAATTGCAGCCATTCTCGTGTTCTGCGCTCGCCGCGGTCTGAACTGAACTTTCGTCTCTCATCGTCCCTTTCCTCGTTAGCTTCTCCTTAAAACTTCGTCTAACTTTCGACGCCAAGTTTTTCACTACACCAACTTGATTTTCGTGATTAATTAATTCGTTTTGTATGTTGAGTTGTTTGCAAGTGATCGTTAAAAGTCTCCATCCGGGGAAACACTTTACCGGGCACCGAGTGGTCTTTGGTCTTCGTTTAGAAATCTAGACCAGCTGTATATTGGTTGAGTAGATACTAGACAACCGTAAACAAATGATGCTGTTGAAAAGCAATTAAGAGGGATTTAAAGACTCTTTTTTTTGTGTTTCTTTACCAACAAGTAGTCAATCGTCTTCAATGCAGTCTGTCTGCATTATTTTCACGCAACCTTAATTCATTTCAATTTATTTTATTGTTATTAATTATTTATGTAGTATATATTATATATTATATTTTTTTAGTTGTAATATATTATGTAATACATATGTAAATTTTATTATTATATTTACGTATATAATTATATTATACTTATTTTATTATTTATATAAATAACTAAATAAAATATATTGCACCTTCCCGCTCTTTCTTCGCAAGTTTTCTCGTCAGGGGTTGCCTGGTAGAGATTACTTTTAGTAATAAAGCCGCCTTTGCATGCTAAGTTTTATTTACGTTGTTCATTGTAACATGAGCCAGTGATAATTCAATTCAAATCGGTTCAGTTATTTAAAAATAACGGGTATTCTAGTTCATATTTGAACAACATAAGTTGTTTTAGGTGATAATTTATTAAATCAAATAACTTGGTAATTTATACCACCTTAAAAGTAAGCTATAATGTTAGGTAGCCAAGTAAATAAACTATTAACTAATTCAGTAAAGGTGAGTAAAGTATATAGATAAAGTTGCGTGTAAAAGCAGTTATTTATAAGATTATTAAATTTCGCGACATTTTAACTTAAACAGCCGTTTCCTACACGAATGCGCCTAAAATTTATTTTTAAGTCTTAATTGAAGTCAACACAAAGCAGTCCAAGCGGATTTGATTTTATCAACACTTACATAAAAATATGAATCGAGTAGGCACGAAAAGTTTGGGGGAGGTTGCCAGCTGTAAAAATAAATATTCATAACATAAAACTCGCGTGCCTGTCATGCCTTAATTAAAGTAACAATTATTTTAATGAAGGTATGATACAAAACGGCTTAGCACTTCGTGGAAAGCTGTGAAAGCTGAAGGTCTTTAATAATAACTCTTCAAATTTGACATTTATGCTATATGGAATAATACAATGATATAATGATTTATTTATTTTGCTATCATCCGCGAAAAGTCGACGAACCCATGCGACAACGTCACCCAGGTCCGACAAAATACTCTCTACGTCCGTTTCACCCCAAAACCGGAGCATCCTCAGGAGATGTTGACTCTACAACGAGCAATTGCAAAATACAATGACCAATTTTTATACATACAACGTATCCTCTTTAGAGAAAACTTAAAGTGGGCTGAAACACTTATTGTTTTTATTACTTTCTTACTTACTTCCTTCGGCGCTACAGCCCTTTGTGGGTCTAAGCCTCCTCTACCACTTTTCTCCATTAATTTTTCCCCCATAGAGCTACTTTTTTGATTTTTTGTAAGTCTTCTTTCACACAACCTAGCCATCTTATTTTAGGTTCGTCTTTTAATTTTTTTATCTGTGGTCTCAATTTTGTCATCACTTTAGGGCTTATAGTATATGGCATCCGTTCTACGTGCTCTAGCTACGTTTACCTTTATTGATTCGGTTTTCACTAAATTTTTTAATTCGTAGTTCATTATATGGCAATAGGTTCTATCTATAGTTTTTAGGGGCCCAAATAATTTGTATTCCCAGGCCCAAGTACTTTCCTCTTGGACACTTATTAACTACTAGCCCGTTACTTCGTCCGCGTGGAATTCAGTTTTTTACAAATCCCGTGGGAACCGTGGATTTTTCCGGGATGAAAACTATATGTGTAATCCAGACTAAAATCTATTTCTAATTAAAACTTCAGCCAAATCGGTTCAGTAGTAACGGCGTTAAAGAGTCAACAGACATCCAATCAAACATACATCCATACTTTCGCGTTTATAATATATTAGTAGGATTTAATAATATATTTAATGAATGATTAAATTATTAATACCTATTACTGAGTAATAATCTTGTTTTCTGTAGTACTCTCAAGTTTAAAATAGCCGGAAATTAAATTTTATAAAACTGAAGTGTAAATTCTAAACAGCGATAGGGTATAAGTTTGTTAACCCATTTAACTTTTGAATGGATATATTATAATAACACTGGAATTCTTAACCTCCCGTTAAGTGGAAGTTAAGAACAACCCCTTCATTATTCAAAGGTGTTGGGGAGAGTACCTTCGAACCTACCCACTCGAAGAATTGAAAAGTTTAATTTTATTTGACCCTTGACCTTCGCCGGCTTTGTACGAGTTGTTTTGGGGTTTAAGTAGATATTATGTACAAAACATAATATTATATTAGCTCTGAAACTAGAAACTGAGTATTTATTTATTTTTATCATTATACGTATTTCAAGGGCATACAAGCTTTGCAAGATTTATTGGTCCATCAATATATAGTGTATATTAATTAGGTCACGCTGCAATGGTTATGCCGGGAACGCATAATTATGAGTTAGATTTCCTACTAAGCAAATTTAGAATTTTATATTTTCAGTGTCGTAGCCTTACACCCTCTATGCTGCTTTATTAGTTGGCGAGCTAGGTTGGCGGCTTATGTTGGTGGCTTCAAGGTGACAATATTTAACTCCGAAATTAACACTATCAGATTTTAATGATAATAATAACTGTAACTGTTAAACGTGTTATTTTTTACGCTTTACAAGTTAGCCCTTGACTACAATCTTACCTGATACTGACAACGCAATCTAAGATGGAAGCGGGCTTACTGGTCACGAGGAAAATGAAAATCCACATCCCTTTCGGTTTCTACACGACATCGGAACGCTAAATCGCTTGGCGGTACGCTTTTGCCGGTAGGGTGGTAACTAGCCATGGCCAAAGCCTCCCACCAGCCGGACCTAACCAATTAAGAAAACCTCAATCGGCCCAGCCGAGGATCGAATCCAGGAACTCCTCAAGACAGAGGGGTTAAAACCACCAACTGGCCACCTAGAAATTTCTTAGTAGAAAGAAAAGTTTACTAGAATTACATTAGGAATTGCCGAATGGGTCTATAAAAATGAGCCTAACTTCCGTATGTTAAAAACATTTTTAATTATACATAGAAAGATTCCTAGACGTCAATACCACGATTAGGTATTATAAACATTTACCACAACAACCTGAATTCAAATACGATGTTTATAAAGATAGGTAGGGACAACGTTCATAACTCCCAAACTTTGGCGAGAGTCCGTATCAGTTTTTAGAACAATTATCGTAAATAAAGAAGATAAGAGTTTGGTACTTATTTATTTTGGAAAATAATTGGGGCAAAACATCGGTGCGCTCGAGGCAAGGATTTTACTCACATTTTATGTTATCGTTTGATGTTTTGCATTGTTTTCATATTGATGTTTATCTCAAGAGAAAGTGCTATTTATTCTACAGTAGATAACAGTTCTAGGGTTCAAACTGATGGGGTAGAATGGTAACCCTGTACTGAATAGCGCAGTAGACCTATATGCGTGTGGGAGGAAGCCGCTGGTTACAAGCGGCGCAGTATAGTTGCTTAGAAGATTTTTTTTTCTTCTTTACAAGTTAGCCCTTCACTACAATATCACCTGACGGTAAGTGATGATGCTATCCAAGATGGAAGCGGGCTAACTTGTTAAGAGGAGGATAAAAATCCACACCCCTTTCGGTTTCTACATGACGTCCTACCGGAACGCTTAATCGCTTGGTGGTACGTCTTTGTCGGCAGGGTTTTAACTCGGTCGAAGCCTCCCACCAGCCAGACATGTACCAATTAAGAAAACCTCAATCGGTCCAGCCGGGTATCGAACCCAGGACCTCCGTCATGTAAATCCACCGCGCATACCACTGCGCTACGGAGATCGTCAAACAAACAACCTTGTCTTACAGCGGATGTCCATTGACTAAATTGACGAATGTGATAAGCACATCTTAGTTGGAACAATAATATCACTAGGTGTGTTTCAGTTCATAAAATTATGAAGACTTTTTGACTTGGGAGAAGCCTCGAAAAAAAAACTAATATTACCCAATTTGCCAGTTCAAATAAACCCTTCAACTTGATCGTTGGGCTAAAATCGCAGAATCGCTGAAGACGTGTACGTGTCATAAGCAACTATATGTATTCGAGGTGCTCTGTGTGCCTAGTGGGAGTTTTCAATGTTTTCATATTGTGACGATCGCGTAACCGTAAACTCGAATTTCTAAGAAATTGAACAGCGCCATCCAGTGGCACTACTGCACAACTGTTTCAATTCCACTGTTTTTTGTTTACATACACACATTGTTGGAACATGTAAAAAATACTGCTAAAAACGTGTTCGAAAATAGCTTCATAGCGCTTTTGGAAGTTTATTTTTTTTACAAGTTAGCCCTTGACAATCTCACTTGATGGTAAGTGATGATGCTGTCTAAGATGGAAGCAGGCTAACTTGTTAGGAGGAGGGTGAAAATCCGCACTCCTTTCGGTTTCTACACGGCATCATACCGGAACGCTAAATCGTTTAGCGGTACGACAATGCCGGTAGGGTAGTAACTAGCCACGACCGAAGCCTCCCACCAGCCAGACCTGGACCAATTAAGAAAATCTCAATCTGCCCAGCCGGGAATCGAACCCAGGACCTCCGTTTTGTAAATCTACCGCGCATACCACTACGCCTCGGAGGCCGTCGCTCCGTGGCGCACTATAATAATCCTCACTTAACATTTTAATCATTGATTAAAATCTTAGTTCACCAAATCATTGATTTTAAATATACAATTAAAACATGTAAATGCTATTTTTAATTTACCGAAAAGTCGCTTTAACTTCAAATTGGGCAGGACGGTAAACATAGCGCGCTAAAAAAATCAATTGCACCACCGATTCGAAACAAATACTTTTCCACGTGAAAATTAATTCGTCGACAGTGAGTTTTGTTTACTATACGGCTTGTTTAAGCTCGTATTTTGTGCTTTAACTTTATTGTTTTTTAGTATTGATGTGAATATATGCACCGGGCATTCTAGAGAGAATTTTTATCGTTAAACTTTATCGTTAGTAAACCTTACTGTTATTGACGTGACAACGTCTTATAATTCGATGGAGACGGCTGCACACTCTAAATAAGATGACGTCACTCGTCGTTCTCTCGTTCTAGGGTTGCCAACTTTTTCTTACAAGAAATAAAGTATGTTCTTGTCTATGAAGATTATTAAACAGTATTTTAGAAAAACGAAAATTTTCTTTTGAAAAATGCAACCATTCCACTCAGTAATTTCTAATGACGTTGTCACGTTCCACTCTCGCCAGTAAACCTATTTTACAGACAACCGGTTTTTTTTATTCTAATATGAAATTCATCATTGAAGGTAGCAGGAGTCCACACCCTTAAATCATCCAGTTTTAGAAACCATTATTCAGTGCTTGACACCCGCGGCTTTATAAAAGCAACTTCGTTTGTCCAAACTCCAAACACCGTGGTCGCCTACGGTACTTTTAAGTGTACTCTACGAGTATAAAAGCACAGAATAAAGAATGATCCAGAATGAGTCTTTACAAGCAGCGTGGTGGGTAATCCATAAAAAAAACAAACGTCACGCGTCACCTTGACATCCACATATACAAACATTTTCATAATTTGTATTTCAAAGCACTAACGTAAATTAATATAACTACTTGAACGTAATGATATCAACCAGAAATATAGACAAACGCCCCTATAAGCCCCGCCCCCCAAAATCGCCAAAAATTACCAAAATTCGACAGATGCCGACCTACTAAAAACGTTACGACGACTTAAGTATCGCACGTATTAGAAAGTGGATAATAATCAATAATTACCAATAAAAAATACTCACTGCACCTAATTTTTTCAGTTTTTGTAAACAGTTTTTAAAATATTTAAAAACAAGATTTATCTTGAATAATATTTAAAATTACTGTTGCGACGCTTTGTGTCGTACGGACTCGAGAATGTATTCGTTTTAGAATTTTGTATTTGAAACGGCTACGACACCGTCGTGTTTTATTATTATAGTATTATTCTTTAATCTGTGTATAAAAGCTAGATCTTGGAGTTTACGAGTGTAAAAGCTGAGTCTGTCAGCTTTTATTGAACGACCAAAGTCAGGTAACCAGACCATAATTTGTATTCAACAAACAATAATTAATTATTTATACGATGAAACAAAAGATAAGTACTCAATCTTAAAGTTATTTATATGAAAACATCTTGAGTAATGTAAAAAGTTTAATATGAATATTATGTAAATAGCTGATTGAGCACAGATTTTGTTTGTCAGCCTAATTACGAAGTGGAAATTCGGTGAAAATTCATCTTCATTTTAGAAATGTAAATAAGTTTCGCGCTTTTACAATAAAGATGATGGTAAATGCTTATCTCGGGGATTGTGTATACTTTTTTTTTCATTATTATTATTTGCCCTTACAACAATACTTACAACTTAGCCCTTGACTATCCACCTGATGGTAAGTGATGATGCAGTCTAAGATGGAAGCGGGCTGACTTGTTGGGGGGAGGATAAAACATCCACACCCCTTTTCAGTTTCTACACGACATCGTACCGGAACCTTAAATAGCTTGGCGGTACGTCTTGGTCGGTAGGGTGGTAACTAGCCACGGCCGAAGCCTCCCACCAGCCAAAATAACATATTTTTAACCCTGTACAAATAACCTATTCGATTACCTGTACAATGACCTTCGATGTAAATAATTGAAAATTTTGAAAACCTCCGAAGGTCATCAATATTGGCTTTCAGGGCGCTTGCATTTGAGACCCACTCGTGTAAATTTGCAGACATTCGGTCAATCTTCCCCACTTTCACCCCCCAGAACATTTAAACGGCTCAGCTGATTTTCATTAAACATGTTTAAGAACACTCGCACATAAGTCACCTTTCATAAAAAAAAAAGAAATCTTTCATCCCCCTCTCGACACCCTTCTTTTTTCGTATGAGGTTAAAAATGCTTTTAAAGATATGTATTTGATGCCTTTGTATCTGTGTGTCTGTCTTTGGTGTCGTAACTTCTAAGTATATTGGTATACTTACACATACTTTATGCGGATACTGGATGCGTTTTTTTGTTTGAAAGCCGACTTGATTGAGATTGGTTTGAAAAAGCCAAGAGACGGCGTTTTTCTATATGATGGGAGATATTTCGGACAAATGTATCTTTATTCTAGAAATTTGTTCTAGGTATAATAACTGTCAGTGATACAGCTTAATATGCCAAGGCTTTTAAAAAAAATCTTTTTAATTCAGATATTTCCATAAATTTAAATTGAAGCGTGCTTTAGTATGTTTAATGCAAACCGTTTGAAAATTTTATTGAAGTTTAAAACCTAATAAAAGAAAAATCAATTTGAATTCATGTTACAATTTCCCCTAATACTTTGTTTTAAGGGCCGGAAAGGGTTTGTTATTGAAACGTATATTATGGGAATGAATCAAGCGTAAAGTTCCATTTCAAGTAAAAATAACTGTCGGGCAGGTTTCCACAATGTGTTTGTTCTATTCAGAAAACCACATTTTCACGAAAACCATAGGTAGGTAAGAACACAATTTCTTCATTAAAAAGTTTTGTATAATATTCCAATGAAAATTAGTCCATGAATAATATTTTGCTTTGCTTAGCCATAGTAGAACGAAATTATATGCTTTAATATTATCATAATCTGCTAATATAACAGTATGTTATATCTGCCTATTTGCCTGCCTTCTTCTTTATACGGGAGAGGATATGGAGCTTAAACCCATCACACTGCTCAAATTCGGGTTGGCGGGCTTATGGTTATAATGTTTTGACTATTTAACGAACACTATCGAACTGGACTTACAGTTTAACATGCTGAAAATGTTAAGTGAATCATTCTAAGAAGAAAGAATAGCTCAGGAGTTTACTGTTCGGCCCTGAACTACAACTTAGTATCTACCTCGTGATCCTAAGTCACATAGGCTAACCCCGGCTTGGCAGATTGAGATTCCTTCTTAATTGGTCCAGGTCTGGCTGGTGGGAGGCTTCGGCCGTGGCTAGTTACCCTACCGGCAAAGACGTACCGCCAAGCGATTTAGAGTTCCGGTACGATGCCGTGTAGAAACCGAAAGGGGTATGGATTTTTATCCTCCTCCTAACAACTTAGCCCGCTTCCATCTTAGACTGCATCCTCACTTACCATCAGGTGAGATTGTAGTCAAGGGCTAACTTGTAAAGAATTAAAAAAAAATGTGAAATGTTCTGAATTAAACATAGATTCACAGTCTCGGTAGACGCAACTTTTTCGAAAGACATCGAGTTCGCAGATAATCCCGAATCTTTGGTTGCTTCCATTACTGAAGTAATGCATAACCGCAAATCTTCAGACGCAATCATAACGTCATTACACTGAATAATGTCCCCATTAGCGATCCACGCGTGGGAAGTTCATCAGGGGCAGAATTAAGCCACACCGCGAAGGTGTTTTATATCGTCTTAATTAAATTACGCTGCGTGCCACGAAAGCCGCAACTCGGATGAACGGGTATTTATATTTTATTGCTGGTAATGTCGCCGGATTAACACAAAATTCTATGAGTAGGGATAAAACCAAAGGTGCTGTAAAAGTTTTATTGTTTCTAGCTCTTATTTATTTATTATTTCTTTTTTTTTAATTTTTAACAATGTCAATATATATATAAAATACAAAACAGGGGTCAGGGGTCAGGGGGTTAGCGGGTTAGGGCTCCAGAGTGAGGAACCTCCTCACAATACGCGCCGTCTCAAGAATCACTGCCTTTTGTATCCGACTCTTGATCCAACAGTTAAGCAAAAGCTTCTTAAGGTGATGGTGAAAGGTTTTCGCTATAAGACCATTGATAGAAACAACTACATAAATCGGAACAATAATAGTTGACTCAACATTCCACATGGCGGTAATCTCGTGAGCAAGGTCCAAGTATTTTGATGCTTTTGTTATTGTTTCTTATTGTTATTCTTTTTTTTTAATTGCGTCAACCGAGTAACATTTAAGCGTCTGCAATAGTCAGTCCTCATTCGCGCGAGAGTGTTTATAACTGACTTTAAAAAAGCGTTCAATGAAGTTTAATGAAGGTCTATTCCCAACGCCCAAATTTAAAAATGCAACACTGTTCGAAAAAAGCGTCGTGTTTTAAAAACGCTTTCGTGTGAACATATAGGTACTTGGGAATTGAAACACTTTTTAATGCCCGTTAAAGAAACTCTCGTGCGAATGGGGGCTCAGCATATTTTTGAAATCCAATTAAATCAAAGTACCTACTTCAATTGCAATGTAATTGCAAAGAATTTTCAGTCCCCTGTAGCCCGTATTCATCAGAAGCGGTCCCCAACAAGGAATGCAATCTGTGGCGGAATGCTCTGAGTGGAATTAAATTTGAACAGCCCGCGTGCACTGTGCCATGAAGGGCACAACAGGTGAAGCTATATCGTTCTCGTGTTACAATACTAACAACAACATAACAATAGTTTATACAAAGATTATTATTTTATACTGTAGATATGTTACGTGCCTAAAAAAACCCTGCAAATAGTGATAAGAATTTAGCGACTCCACTCAGCGCACACAAAATGTTAAATTCGAATTTCAGATTGAGAAGGAAACTACAATACTCATGTAAACTCTTTATAAAATTAATTCACTATTGACCCTACTACGACGCGCAAGACTTCGAAAGGTCTTTTCTAAAAGTTCAAGAATTAGCATGGTCACTGTAGGCCTAGACCGGCAGACAGAAAACAACGCCTAAGTCTTGAAAATGGAGACGAAGATCTGCAACATAACTAATTTGCTTAAAACAACAATACATGGATATGTAATGCATATTATAGAGATATTAAACAGCAGTTAACCTAGAGATGCGTTACAGTATGTAATAGAATCAAGAGTATAAGTAGCGCCTCGTCATTTTAACGCATTTGCGTGAAATAGTGATTTTATCTGAAAGAAGTAACCCTCAAAATTTGCTGTACCTATGTACATTATTAGCTATAAATAGTTTTAGCTCATTATCATGAACATATGGAAGATCACGTGAACAAAGTGACCTAAGGATCATAGTCAGTGAAAGACTAAGATTAAGTTATTGGACAATATCTTAGTATAATAATAGTATATTATAAGTTTAGGTTAAAGATAAATACTAATTAGTCACTTAAGTAGGCTAGATCGTAATATTATAAAGTACCAAATTGGTACTTTACAACAGAGAAATAAAATCATGAACATAATCTCCATGAACATAATAAGTTTTTATATAGTTCTTTAAACTTTTATTCATCATCATCATCATCATCATCATATCAGCCGATGGACGTCCACTGCAGGACATAGGCCTTCCAAACATCACGATACTGAGCCATCTGCATCCAACGAATCCCTGCGACTCGCTTGATGTCGTCAGTCCACCTGGTGGAGGGTCGGCCAACACTGCGCTTACTAGTGCGCGGTCGCCATTCCAGCACTTTGGGACCCAAACGTCCATCGGCTCTTCGAACTATGTGCCCCGCCCATTGCCACTTCAGCTTCGCAACTCGTTGAGCTATGTCGGTGACTTTGGTTCTTCTGCGGATCTCCTCATTTCTGATTTAATAATCAGAAAACATTTATTACATCATCATAATGAATGTTTTTGTTTAATCCGCTAAAGAAAATTGTAACACATTCCAAATTAATACTGTTTTTGGAATTCAATTTAACCAAAGCGACCAATAGTGCAGTGTAATGGCAAAGAGATTGCAGTCTCCTGTAACTGGTATTCATTCACTAGCGACAGTCCCCTGCAAGGAATGCAATCTGCGGTGGAATGTTCTGTGTGGAATTAAATTTGTACCATCCGTGTGCATCGTACCATGTTCACGACAACAGGTGCTTTTACACTATAACGTGCGCAAACTTAACAAGATACTAATAACTAATAAGTAACTTAATGAGATACTAATAAGTAACATAACAGTATCTTGTTAGGGATTTCAAACATACACAGAGTCATCTAAAAAAATAAAAATTACATTCGTAATTCAATTCTCAGACATACACTTCGCGTAGTCCAAAATATTTACTCCACGTCGCGTGGCACTTTTGAGTACAATTATAATTATTATTCGCAGTGTACTCCAATCAGCGTGTTAGGCATGGAAAGAACACGACGCCAACGTGCTATTTGTTACTTCCCATCGTTGTTTAGTAGTGGTATGAATTCATAATTAAAATAAGTTAATCTGTACGCCGTATTAGGTGCGAGAGGATTACCAGCAAAGACTCTCTATAACTTACTTAAAGACCTTGGCCTCTCTAGAACTGCAGCAAGTCCTATATTAGAACGATACTCGTCCAAAGCTGCTCTAATAGTATATTATTAAATTTGGCTAGGCAGGGAGAACAACACGAGCGGACGAGGGGAGAGTTGATCGATCGTCAAGGTATTCCTTAACCCTACATCCAGTGGGCACAAGTCCTGGACTTTGCTCGGAGTTTTTCTGTCTACCACGCGATGGACTCGGCATCCGCACGGTAAATCTATAGATTGCTAAGATATTCGCCTCTCTATAAATTTCAACTATTAAAAACACCGAGGTATCTTCTTTTAATCCTTAGTTTGATTAACCTTATTTTTGTATATATTTTATTTTCGGTGTACTTTTGAACACTCTATTGTGAATATATTTTCTACAGAAAATATTTACATTAATTTTACTATAACATTTATCTAAAAAAAAAAATATTTCAAATTTTTAAAAGTTTTTCATTAAAATAAAATCTCAAAACAGCTTCAATTTTAATTTCAAATTAATACTTAAGTTGTATCCGAGTTTAGCGAACGTCTTTGATCGCAAAATAAATTCATTAAAGCACTCCCGCGTTATTAAGGATGATTATAAACGGCGGAAGAAGTCCGTACTACGGCCCAGGGGTAGACCCGACCACGGCGGCGGCAGATTCATTTCCCGCATTTGCAATTCTAAAATCTACTCTATCTTGTACCTCATTCGTATGCCTTTCGCAACCATCTCTTTTAGTCCCCCGTTACGCCAATACGTGTATCTCTTTCCCGCGCGATTGCTTTTGCGAGAAACATTTTGCAGACACTTTCTTACAACGGTCACGCGTAGATTCAAACGGACAGTGTACCCAGAAGTTTATTTCGAAAGGATTAGCCATAAATAGTTCTTGCTCATTACATTTTCATGAACATTCTCTCCAGTTGTAAATTTATGCAGAAAAGTTTGAGTTCGTTGAATAAAATAAATATTATATTCGGCAGTTGTACTGGCGACAGACCCGACACTTTATGGCTTTAATGGAAATATGGTAATGACAATTACGCGGGGCTTAATACGAGACTTCCAACAAGATATCATAACATAAGCCCCCGTTCGCACGAGGGTGTTTTTAACGGGCGTTAAAAAGGCGTTCAAATATAGAATGAAATGAAATGAAGGTCTATTTCTAACGCCCAAAATTGAAAATCCAACACAACTTGAAAAAAAGCGTAGCGTTTTTAAACGTGTAAACATATACTTGGGAATGCATTTGTTCTATTTGAACGCTTTTTTAACGTCCGTTAAAAAAGCGCTCGTGCGAATAAAATGGGGACTTATTATACACAAACTATCTCGAAATTATATGGTTGAATTTTAAATAGGTACTATATGTAACTAAATGTATGAAAAATAAAATTATATACTTATATAGAAGACGTCCGCGACTTCGCTAGTGAATCGTTCTATAAGATAGGAACACACTATTGTTATACGCCTCTATTTGCCCCGCACACACGATTTCATAACCGCACAGGCCTTCCCTTTGCCCCGTGCGTACGACTTCACACCCGCGCAGTCCTTCTTCCCCTCTCGCCCGCATATCATGGGAGTGTCAAGGGAGTGTCATCATACATTTTTTGATCTAGTTCGATTATATAAATTATTCGCCAAGTATGTTCGATTATAAGTTTCACAATTTTATAAATTCTTTATCGCTCATTTTAAATCGTAGATTAACAAATGTTATAGCAATTTGTCAGCAACCTACAGAAATGTGATAAATTCTTTGCCACGAATGCGTTGCAGCTGATATTCCGCTTAGCTGCATGTTTTGACGCAATACCCGCTCCATTCGCTCCGATGAACGCCGCAGCTTTGTTGATGTGAATTTGTGGCGTTATTTGCATTTACAGCAGTGACAGTTCGCAATCGAAAGTTGAGTCGTGCAAAAAGTAAAATAACACTTTTACTATTTTCTATTTTGGATTTAATAAATACCTTAGTGCCGTGATAGCCTAGGGGATATGACCTCTGCCTCCGATTCCGGAGGGCGTAGGTTCGAATCCGATCCTTGGCATGCACCTCCAACTTTTCAGTTGTGTGCATTTTAAGAAATAAAATATCACGTGTCTCAAACGGTGAAGGAAAACATCGTGAGGAAACCTGCACACCAGAGAATTAAGAAAATTCTCTGCGTGTGTGAAGTCTGCTAATCAGCATTGGGCCAGCGTGGTGGACTATTCTCAGAGGAGACTCGAGCTCAGCAGTGAGCCGAATATGGGTTGATAATGAAATACCTTGAAACTGCCTTGCTGGTCCAGTGGTCAGCTTATATGCTTTGACTTTTATCTGGATATTTTCAATTCCAAGTAGAGTTGAAAGAAATAAATAACATATTGGTGTTGTATTGGATAGTGTTACATCCATCGGGTCATTAACCCTTTGACGACAGGGGGACAAATGTATCCCTACCAGATAATTAGTAATATATTAATAACTAGTGGACCCGGTCAAGCTTCGCTTTGACTTATGTGCACTTCTTCCCTATCCCTACTCTACACTACTCTACCCCTACCATACCCTACCCCTTGACTCTTAAACGTTTGTATGGGAAATAGAAAAGGGTTGTTTTTATGGTTTTCCCGGTAATTATTCAAATTTTTCTCACCTTTTAAACCTTTCCTATACCTCCACGAACATTTCAAGACCAAGATAAGATAAATCCGTTCAGCCGTTCTCGAGTTTTAGCATGACTAACGAACAGCAATTCATTTTTATATTATTAATAATAATTATAAAGCCAATACTCAAGTATTATTCTTTTATTAATGTTTGAAAGTATCTTGATTTTGTTTTGGAATATTATGTAGGTAATACGGTATTTTTACTACAATAATTGGAAAATGACTGTTTGCTTGACGCTTTCTCGGTCATTTTCTCAAAAGTTTTTAGTTACATCAAAAGTGTTTTATGTTATTTTCAGTATGTTATAATTATGGCCTGAAAAAAGTAAATTATCATACGTACAATATATTTAGCTTGTAAATACTGGTTTAATGGATGTTTATTGTATATATACAGGCAGTATTTAAAGTCTAAACATATTGTAGGACGTGTCAACTACAGGCATTGCGAAGTGATGCTATGATGGTTTTTTATTTTTATTTTTATTCTTTACAAGTTAGCCCTTGACTACAATCTCGCCTGATGGTAAGTGATGATGCAATCTAAGATGGAATCGGGCTAACTTGTTGGGAGGATCATAAAATCCACACCCCTTTCGGTTTCTACACGACGTCGTACCATAACGCTAAATCGCTTGACGGTACGTCTTTGTCGGTAGGGTAACCTGCCACGGCCAATGCCTCCCACCAGCCAATTAAGAAACCCTCAATCGGTCCAGCCGGGGATCGAACCCAGGACCTCCGTCTTGTAAGTCCACTGCGCATACCACTTCGCCATGGAGGCCGTTTTCTCGCTGTTGGGCAACCTGATAGTTCTGTCAAATGTAACTATAAAAAAGTTTTGATTCTTGAAGTTGACATCAAGCGAATGGCAGGATGCTGGATGGTGGCGTCTTAAAACTGTGTAGTTTAAAAGTCAGGTGGTCAATGTTTTCAATGGCTGATAATGAGGACTATGAAGAAAACAAACTGAAAAATAATTTGAAAATTACACGGATACAAAAAAACGTAAAAATGACACATCTCTTATTTATATTCATGAATCAATACTACAACTCAATGAGGCAAGAGGCAAAAACGATGTAACAAAGGGACCAACATTCGATGGCCCTTACAGTGAGAGCATGCAAATTGATATTACTGCAGGATAGCGACAAAGTCAAGAGTCCTGGGGTATTCGGTATCGGTATGTTTTATTGAACTCCATTACGGTCAAGCGATCGGTAAGACCGGTATGTACGGTACTGCATAGTAATGTTGTTGAAAATTGGAATCTAAAAAAGTTTTATATTGTATAATTATATGTTATCTATTTATATAACCCACAAAACCACGCCACTTAATGTAAAATATCTGCTGCACCGATTTTAATGGAACTTTCATTGAACGATAGAGAAGGTTACTGAGCAATCATATCGGACCAAGGCGCGTTTGGAACCCTCGTAACTTTAATTTTTAGTGTTCGACTAATTATCACCAAGCTTAAGCCTAAATTCAACACCCTTTGACTTTGACATATATGCAAACATTTTACCCCGGAAAAATCCATCTTTGTCGCGGGAGTTGTGAAAAACCAAATTTCAAGCGTACGAATTCGTGGGCGATCGCTACTCCTCAATATTATAACACTTTTGTAATGTCTTTACATTACTATAAATAAACTTACTGTGTTAATTTAAAGTTAAAGATATGAGTAGATGTTCGTAGAAAAGCCCATAGTAAAATCAACCAAACCTTCGTCTCAACTAAAGCCTACAACTCACAGCCAGGAAATCTCGCATCCATCCCACACGTAACTCCACCTTCATACGAACATTTAAATACTTTTAAATTATACTAATAACCAATGCATCGGAGGCTACTACGTCGTATAGTAACCTATAAAAAAATCAGATTCCCTTTATTCTGGTGTATTTTACATCGGATAAACAACGTGGTACATACGTTAATTCCAGCGGCAATTCGCACTTAATGAAAAGCCGCTCGAGGCTACGCAAATTTTCGCGTTGACTTATTATGGTCTAAGAGCCCATGATCGTCAGGCCTTTGTCATATTATAAACGCTTTGTCAGTCGTCCTCCTACCACAGACAAACACAGCAGCAACTGTAGTAGGTAAAGAACACTTGTATGCTACAATAGCAGCAGCAAGACGACAATAAACCTAAACCGTAATTCGTCCAAGAAAAAAGCGTATTTTATTTGTGTTTTGTTCGAAATGATATGAGAAACCATGTATTAAAGATTAGCTTTGCCAAATAGTACGAGCGAAATATATATAAAATAAATACTAAATACTCTGAAGACAGAGAGTTGTGTACATCTAGCGCTAGTGGTCTGTCTCTTATAATATACTATTATATAATCCGTGGCCATAGTACAACACTATTCGACGCTATAGCGCGTTTGGCGATCTGACAGACGCTAAATATGCGTTCTGGTTGGCGAAGCCTTCAGAATATGTAACTTGCTACCTCCCAAAGTCACTATGATCCAAGATCCACAAATCCGTAAGGTATGAAAATATTTTGACAAACTTTCGGCTTTATGAAATGACGAATGTCATGTCGTCACAGGCTCTGGGTCTATTATGACATAATGCTGATGGAATTTCGCTGTCGTTTCCGCTAACAGCTAACGGCCAACACGTGTGAAGTTGGATATTTCCATAATATTATATTAATGAGCCAGCTTTATAATTTTGAAAGTCATTAAGTGCTTTCCGCTATTCCTCTCGAGGTTTACGTGGCTAATTCGCTTTATTACTCGCTTGGTACGTGTTTTATTTCCAAAACGATAATATAATAATTCACACATGCAAATATGGAATAGTTCTGCTAAATTATTATATTAGATTTGATTGATCTCGAAGCCTGGGCTTCATTATCATTAATGCAATTCTGTAATATATATTTCGTGAAGCATGCTCACGAGCGGTTCGATCTTGTTCCTCCTACCCCGTTTTATCTTAGGAGAGTTACATAAAAGAGATCTACACCGCTACGTAGTAGATATCCCTTGGAAGCCTAATAAGCGGTTTGATTCGTAATTTCTTATTCGCATTGCAAATACATTTAACTCCCTTTAAGCTTCTGTTTTCCTACTATCTACAATGAGTGCATTTTCAAGTCAAGTAAATGAGCATCTTTTAGGCAAGCACGCTCCACCATACATCATTGCTTCCTAACTAATGTAAATGCAGACAAGCGCTAGATTATATAAGAAAATTAAATCATAACAGCTAACCACGAAATCAATGAGGCAATTGATATTACACAATACAGATGTAAAAATGACCATAGATTTCACTACTATTAAAAATCAACTGTGATTTTAAGCTGATTTCTCATTAAAGGTTTAATTCTAAAGGCACATTCCACGAATGGCACCAAACGACGTCACGTAGGGCTTTAGCCTGTTAACATTTACGATACGACGATGTAAAATCAAGGTCGTTTCCCGTCAGTTTAACCCTGTATCTGCCGAGTTACGTGAGAGGCATGAAAAGTTAGTTAGAAACTTTGCTTTAACGTTATTGCTATGTAAATTGTGTCATTGGAATTTATTACTTGGTTTTTATTATGGTAATCATTAGCGGACCAAACAGATGGCACACCACACCTTATGGAAACTAGAAAGTCATCATCATCATCATCATCATCCATACCACATAGACCTTTTGTAGGGACTTCCAAACATCAGGATACTAAGCCGCCTGCATCCAGCGAATCCATGTGACTCGCTTAATATCGTCAGTCCACCTGGTGGGAAGTCAACCAACACTGTGCTTTCTAGTGCGTTTTGCGACTACAGCTTCGCGAATCATTAAGCTCTGTCGGTAAATTTGGTTTTTCTGCGGATCTCCTTATTTCTGATTCGATCACCCATCCATCGCTTGCCTTGTGACTTTGCGCCTTTCCCGACCAAGTCTTAGTCGGAATATTAAGTCATCACTGGCTCACGCACTGTTCAAAGACTTTTGTCTTCAGACACTGAGACATTTGGGACGAAAATATATCGTGAAGTTTCCCGAATGCTGCCCAGCAAAGTTTGAGTAGAAAGATGTCACCTGTAAATAGTGCAAAACAACAAGGAACAAGTTTCAACGTGAGTCCATCTACCTGTGGTGTAAATATTAAACATCGTGTGCCCGACATACAAGGGCTAAAAGCTTCATGTTTTCTATTATGGGAACTTCTAGGCATGGTCTAATATCAGACTGAAATAAGTTAAGTCCAACAAAAAAGATTCATTCTAAAAACATTGTACATTTTGTGTGAGGATCAGTGAAATTTCAAAAGCCGAGCCTGTCTGTTCACTTTTATTCATGTGGCACTTGACATGCAAGCTTATCTTTGCTGTCGTTTTTACACAATCTGAAACAGCAAAACAGCATTTTTAAAATCATATTCGGCTGTTATGAACCCCGTAAGCTAAGAGCACGAAATTTATACCTAACCATACATAATATAGTAACCTGTTTCCTAACATAAATTGTTCTTATTTGAATTCCGTGATTCCGTGAATTAGAGCCGTGATAGTCCAGTGGATATGACCTCTGCCTTCAATTCAGAGGGTGTAGGTTCGAATCCGGTCCGGGGCATGCATCTCCAACTTTTCAGTTATGTGCATTTAAAGAAATTAAATATCACGTTTCAAACGGTGAAGGAAAAACATCGTGAAAAAACCATACTTAAGAATTTTCTTAATTCTCTACGTGCGTATAGTCTGCCAATCCGCATTGGGCCAGAGTAGACTATTGGCCTAAACTCTCTCATTCTGAGAGGAGCTCAGCGGTGAGCCGAATAAGGGTTGATCTTTACACACATTAAGCCATTGAAGTGTCAGATAAAGTGGTAGAGTGACACAGACTGTACCTTTTGTAACAGAAAAATCCTCATCTCATTTTAGTTCAGGCTCATTTCAGTTGATGATTATTATTTTATGCTTCTATTCTACAGTTACTTATACCTACAAATTTTATATTGATTCTACTACTTCAAAGAGCAAATGCTGATACAGATAAAAGTAGTATCATGATATTTTGATAGAGTATTCTATAATTTAATATAGTTTCAGTTGGTTGTAAAAATTCGTTACGGCTTTCGTTACGGTTACGGCTTTCACCGCTCTTGCGGCTTATAAGACGTTTGCGGCATTTGCGGCTCTTGCTGGATCTACTTTATTTCCGTAATTAGCGGCAGCTAATCTACTACAAAATTGAATTAGCCAATAATTATTACTGAACATTTCTCTCGAGAGCAAAAGGGTGCGCTGGGGTCAACTCGATTATAAATTTCTGATTTTCCCCGTCTACTTGGAAAAAATTAAAAGTCTTTACATTTATTTTAAAACGTTAAGTCTTCATGAATCTTTCAGTGGCCTTATGCTAATTTGCAAAAATCGCCGCCGTCGAATCGATTCTCATAAAAAAATTGGGGCGGAGGAAAAGAAAGTCTTTGTTATATAGCTAAAATGTAGACCTATCTATCGTCTGACTGATTGATTCATCGATATCTAAGAACGTTATTTTATAAAACTTCAAGTTTATTCTAATACTTTGAGTGGACTGAAGTAGCAAGAGGTTTTAGATTCAACCATCCTCATTACCGCAGCTTAAGTGTTTTATGGCACCCTCCCTCACAAGATACATACAATACAAACCTGCAGCCATGTTGTTGTCAGAACATAAGCTTTAACGCAACTGTCAATCAATTAATCAATCAATCAATCAATTTTTATTTCGCCAGTATCGGTGATCTAGATGTGATAGCTCGTGCCTCGTACGTGCAAATTGAGTCAATTGTTAGTTGCAAGGTAAAACACAGAACTTTTATATTATATTTAAACATATATCCTGCCATAGTTGGCGTGTAAAAGTTAACAAATCTTACAAATTAATTTACAAATTACAAATTTACAAATAGTAAAAATAAAACAAAGATCGAATTAATGAATTAAAAATTAATGTTAATATAAATGTCACTATTATCTTTAATGTCTTTATTTTAATTTTTTCACTCAAGTAATCATTGACACTATAGTACAACTTTTTCATTAATAAATCAAATAATGTCTTCCTAAATTTTATTATTATTTACAGCTATTTTTTTATGTATTCAGGCGAGTGGTTGTATAATGTCAATGTCAAAGTGTACATGCACCTTAAAAATCATAAAAAAACATCACGTAGTTTCGCCATTTTCAAATTAGTAGCACGAACTACAAGCTACAGAGTACACAGTACATGCAATAAAGTTATTCATTTTAGGTACTAACAGAAAAACTTTGCCAGCAAAAAAGTTGGCTCGCCGAAAAGCATTAGTGAAATAAACTGTCGGTCGCGAATCGCGATACAGCGGAATTGCTTTTTGTTTATAATTTGGGCTTTTGTTACAGTGTATCTGGTTACTCTTTTGTTTTAATAAAATTGTTATATTTACTTCTACGCTTACTTCCTTCGGCGCTACAACCCTTTGTGGGTCTTGACCTCCTCAACCACTTTTCTCCATCCATTTCTATGCCTTGCCTTTCTTTCCCACCCAGATAATTTTTCCATTTTTTGCAGGTCCTCTTTCACACAATCTAGCCATCTTTTTTTAGGTCTTCCTTTTAATCTTTTTAAAATTGTTATATTTAACTAGTTAAATATTATATAAACATCTACTAAAACCCTGAAATGTTTTAGTTCATCATTGTCTCATCATCTCTATTTCTATCTCATCATTAATAACCCATATTCAGCAGGTAGAATATGTTCCACCTGCTGATCAGTAGACGTACATTACAATATCAGAATATCATATGATATGAAGTTATTTTTCGCTTTTTAGTTTAGTCGGTAAACATTTTATGTTTTTGAAGTCGGTTGTATTTTTATTATTATTCCTTCACCGTTTGGGATACGTGTTATTAATTTCATAAAATGCACATAACTGAAAAGTTGGAGGTTCATGCTCCTGACAGGATTTAAATCTACGCTCTCCGAATAGAAAGCAGGAGTCATATCCACTGGGCTATAATTTTTTTAACCGCCTTCTAAAAAGGAGGACGTTCTAAGTTCGGCTGTATGTATGTGTTTTTGTTTCAGTATATAGGTACTTATTTAATTCTTGAGCCTTAATTATGATCAACCTAATAATGATAATCATTGAACTTAGAGCCTTCCTCCTTATGGTCCGATAATGAAAGTAAATCATGATTTTTTTTTCAGACTTGTCCATTTCCATTATGAAATCTATTCAATAACAAATCAACAGAATACATCATAAACAGCCTTCTGTACCCCAAACAACACGCTTTTCTTTTACCAAATTGTATTCTTTACACACAATTTCATATTTTTTCCACTAATAGAAAAAGAAATTATTGCCGCCGTCAAAATATTCATTAAAATCCCGGTAATACGCGCCGCCAAATTGAACTCTGCTGAATATTCGCGTATAATGAAAAACGTAATAAGAAATCGTAATTTATTTCTTATTGAAAAGAGAATAATAGACGTCCAGCCCTCAATGATATACCAAAGCGAAGATTTACTAATGTAAATAATAAAATTTACTTTATAATCATCCTACTACTATGTTTGTTTGTTTGGATATTTGTTACTCTTTAACGCCACTACTTGGAATGGAAATGGATTTTAGTCTGAATTAACACATAGGCTACTTTTATCTCGGAAAAATCCATGGTCCCCGCGGACTTTATGAAATACTGAATTCCACGCGGACGAAGTCGCGGGCGTCCGCTAGTTAAGAAATATAGGAAAAAATGTGATCATCATCATCATCATCATCGTCGTCATCATCATCATCATCATCATCATAATTATTATCATCGCACATATAAAATGTCTAATTTATGGCACATTATCCATCCATCTAGAGATTTTTAACTGCTGGTTAATGAGCTTAAGATGATATTTAGCTTGACTCTGTAATGATAGTTAACTATATAAACGACTAACAGAACCTCGCGGTTTCACCCCCGTAGTTCCCGTTCCCGTTAGAATACGGGGATATAAAATGCCTGACACTTATAAATAACGTAACACTAGTGGAATTTTCAAAAAAAAAAAACATAAACTTTACCTCTTCATAATATTACATAGATAATGACCAACGCAACCAACGGCTTTACGTGTTCTGTTATAAAACACGTTAAGTTAATTAATGCAGCAGTTTCGAGACTTTATTTCACGGAACTGTATCTTATAACTAATATATCAGTGGCATCCCCCAAGTAGTAGCAAAACTGTACCCCGCAGTGCCCCGCGGAATCGTGGTATTAACATTAATAATCCAATTTGTTGGACTCAACCGAGGTGAAACTCATTAGGAAAAGTTTCTGCATTATTGCATTTGACATTGGATCCGGGAACTAAGTTCAAAAATTAGGTTGAATGCATACATACGACAATTCCGCGCCTAACGATTTCTAAAGATTTCTTCAATAAAATTCAGCAATGGTTTCGACAGTACAGTTTCGAATTGTTCCGTAGTATATTGCTCAATTTCCTCAACACGCACCCATTTTTTCACCGGGGGCTTTGGGCGAGCGCAGAAGCATCGCCTGATGGGCCCGTAGGCAGAAGCAGAGTAGATGAGCGGAACGACTCTCTAAGGGCGTCTCCTCTGAGACTCGGACCTCGGCTTAGAGGGCCGTTCGGGAAGGGTGTTTTGGCCTGAGTGTATCAGTCCGGGCCGAGACCGAGATCGTGAGTTAAAAAGCCCACGTCTGGGTGACGTCAGATATCGGGGACCTCGTATTCCGTATTCGCCGGCGAAGACGCTGCGTAGCTTGTGTTTGTGTTGCCTAGGAAACGCACCAATTACTGCCAAAAATCCATTTTGTTGGGAAATTTTGCTCAGCTTTCTTTCTATCTCGTTTGTTTAGATACACTCGTAGCTACTTGTAGTCACTTATGTTTGTGTTGAACTAAATTACTAGTTGCTCTAAATTCGTCCATATCACTCTATGTTCCAGGATTCGGCGTGGAGCTATCTGGAGCAATTTTAGTATTTCCAGGTAATCAAATTGCAGTTGTGATGTCATAACTTACTAATATTGATTGGGATGATACGCTTTTAATTGCCCTTTTAAATGCGCCTTATTAGCACTACTAGCAGATTTCGTTTGCGTGGAATTAACTTTTCACAAATCCCGCGAGGATCATGCATTTTTCCGGGATGAAAAGTATGAAGCCTATAAATTCTAGGTATTATTTATCATCCTTTTAAATTTCAGCCAAATCGGTTAAGTACTTGCGGCGTTAAAGAGTAACAAACATCCATACAAACTTTCGCGTTTATAATAGGTAGTAGGATTTTCTTTGTGGTCTTTGACATTAAATATTATTCGACTGTCTTGTCTGTAGCATGTACCTACAATGCGTTTCACAGTTAATATGATTCGTAAAGCCGCTTTAATTCTCCCGCCTAATATAATTCCGTTGTGCATCACATTACTGTCAGTCCTATTAGAGATAAATTGAATAAGGAGCTTTTATAAAATTGCAGTAATACAGTTTTGAATATTACTAACTGGGTGACTCCCAGTTTTGTTCGCGTAATAGTATTTTTTTCCTGTGTATTTAGTACCTTAGTAGTAGTACCTATTATGTTAGTTTTTTTGTATGTCATGAGTTTTAAACAGCCCACTAACCGATATAAATAAGGATTTTTTTTTTGTAATTTTCAGGGAAATATATTTTTCAAATGTGATTCATTTGTCTATTAATAAGCCCAACTCATATTAATAACGTAGCAAATCTGTTTAGCAGTTTCGAAAATCTGTGTGGCAGGCTGAATAATCATTATCTTGTGTTTTTTTTTAACTTTGTTTTAACGGTCAGCTGGTTTTAAATGATCACCGCCAGTCATGACCATTAGTAGAATATTAATGCTACTACTACTTTAAAGGATCTGTATATCCGTTTAAGTGTTTACATGATATTTTAGATTTGTGAAAAAATCTGCTGGAAGTTAGTTCCACAGTAAGCATGGCATTTTGAACTTTCTTTTAAATTAGTCCTACCTATTTTTCCAGCTTTCTGAGATACAGTTTCTAACTAGTTCGGATAGCTGGGGCACTCACAAAATTTTATTGTAATCTTAATATTTTTCTATTGTATTGATGTTTCATGATTTCCTTTTTTGTGTTATGCCAAATAAAAATCTTTATTTCTTTCTTTCTATTGAATTTGAACTAAAAAGTATTTTGACTGATCAGCCCTGAATTTCGTAAAGTTTGGTTTGGCTGGTACGAGGCTTCGGCCGTGGCTAGTTACTACCCTACCGGCAAACACTTACCGCCAAGCGATTTAGCGTTCCGGCACGATGTCGTGTAGAAACCAAAAGGGGTGTAGTTTTTCATACTCCTAACAAGTAAGACTTCAATATCATCATCACTTACCATCAGGTTAAATTGTAGTCAAGGGCTAACTTGTACAGAATAAAAAAAGTAAACTAAAGTGACACTTTAGTTTTTAGTTCATTGTTAGGTAGTGACATTTTAATTTTGGCATTACATGAAAATTAAGTTCAAATTCGAATAACACGTGTTATAGGCGTAAAGTTCGTCAACGAGTGTAAAATAGCGGAATTACACCCCTGAATACCCTTATTAGTAAAAGAACTTAGCAGAAAATAACTTAAGGATTCGCTCTTCGAGTTAAATAAAACCTTTTTAACAAAAAAAAATTCGTTAAGAGGAATTGCTTTTCTTAAAAGGAATCAAGAATTAAAAAGACGTTAAATAATTCAGTAAATTTTTCGAAGGGTCTGTGTTTGTAATCCTCCACGTCTCGCCTAAGTGAAGCCTGGATGCCTAATTTGTTAGGCGTTTTAATTATTCAAACGTAGGTACCTACGAGTACCTTATACATTTATTCATGACATTAATTATAATATACATACTTATAGGTTAAGACAACGCTTCTATAAGCGGACTAGCGGACGCCCGCGACTTCAGTATTTAGTTTTTTAGAAATCCTGCGGGAACCGTAGATTTTTTTGAGATGAAAAGTAGCCTATGTGTTAATTTAGAATAAATCTATTTCCATTCCAAATTTCATCCAAATCGCTTCAGTAGCCGCAACGCAATAGAAAAACAAACATAGACACAAACTTTCGCCTTTATAATAAAAAGTGTACTAGTAGACACTCCGTGGTTTTACACACGTCATTTCCCGTTGGAATACAATACAATATAGTATATGTTACTGGCTGATAATGTAACTTTCTTTCTATTTCTATCTAAGGTAGGAGCATGGGCTGACAAACTTTTAGCCTTCATAGAGTAGGTACATCTGACTATCTTAATTCGTTGGCATACAATTATATTAGTACTAGCTGACGCCGCGGGGTTTCACCCGCGTGGTTCCCGTTCCCGCTGGAATATGAGGATATTATATAGCCTATAGCCTTCCTCGATAAATGGGCTATCTAACGCTGATAGAATTTTTCAAATCGGACCAGTAGTTTCTGAGATTAGCGCGTTCAATCAAACAAACAAACTCTTCAGCTTTGTAATATTAGTATAGATTACATTAACAAAAATAAGTAAGCGTTTTCCTCTCAGTGAATCTGCGTAAAATGAAAAACACGTTTTACTTGTAATTTTTTGGTAAGTTAAAGTGGATTACAATGTTAATTTTATTGATGCGGACGCCACCCCGGGGATAGAGGGCTGCTAGCATTAGTATGCTGATGGTAAAATAAGATAAATTCGTTTTTCGGAGCGTTTAATTTATGCCATTTTTCGTGGAAGCGAGGTGTGGGTAGACATATTTATTTAACACGGGAACACCTGCGTGTGTTTTAACACGGTTAATATAATTAACTTGATTTTTTTTTAAACTATTTATTGAATAATAGTATTTTTAACTATTTATTAGTATCGGATAGAAGCAGGCGTTACTTTGCGGAAGTTCATCATGATTATATAATGATTTATTTATTTTGCTATCATCCGCGAAAAGCCGACGAACCCATGCGACAACGTCATTCAGGTCCGACAAAATATTTGTATATAATTATTTATTAGTAGTCTATTTATTGAATATATTGATTATTACTGTATTTAATCGTTCTAACAACGGTCCCATATTCGGCTCCTTTCTGATCTATCGCGTTTCTTTTCAGAATAAGAGGTGTAAAGCCCAATAGTCCACCACGCTGGCACAATGCGGATTGGCAGAATTCCCACACGTAGAGAATTATGAAAATTGTCAAGTATGCAGGTTTCGTCACGATGATTTTCCTTCATCGTTTGAGACTTTTAGATATTTAATTTCCTAAAATGCACATAAGTGAAAAGTTGGAGGTGCACGCCCCGGACCGGATTCGAACCAACGCCTTCTGAAATTGGAGGCAGAGGTCATCCACTGGGCTATCACGGATCTTCTAGGAATGCATAGTGAATGCAAATTAAAATATTGTAAGTAAACTTTTCGCTTTGCGTAACTTGCATTTGAAATAAGTAACGAATACTCAAAGGAACTGCTGTTTATTTATAAATTATTAGAGTAGAAGTTACTCTACATTTCTGTGAAATTATATTTTCAAAACCAGATAGTATAAAAACCTTTTTTATTATAAAATAAAAACCGCAGCAGAAGCTCTATAACGCAAATCCCAGAGGATTTGAATTGTATATAAAGTACGTATTCAACAGCTGCAACGTACATTAAGTAAATGAGCACTTATGCTTTTTAATATAAATAACATAAATTTAAAGCGTGGTAATATTATCCACTGTTTTGCGTTTTATGTTACGCCTTTGCCATGACATCGCTGCCTTCGTACTCAGTTGAAATTGTTGCCTGAATTCAATAGTTTTTAAGAAGCCATTCAACCTTATTTTGATATCTCGAATTGAGAGGAGTACTCTACTTGAGAGGAGTACTCTAAGGCGACTATGGAAGTAAGAATACAAATATTCATGTCGATATCGTGAAAATACGTACGAACATTCGTATTTTCGTAATACTCAATCAATAATAATATAACTAATTTAGTTATTCATTAATCATTCCCCCACTAAGTTGTCTAGTCTTTGACTGAATTAGGATTTAGACTTCAATTTTCTTCAAAGGAAAGTAAACTTTAAATTGAAGTGATTAAGTTCATTTTACTTTGAAGAAAATGGATGTTCAAATATTAATCCATGTTTATAAATATGGCAGATAATTAACTCGATCATGATCATATATTTACATCTACTACTGTCACAAGCGTTAACTTTAGCGTTTTCTGAGGGCCTAGTGGCAGTTTGATACTGTGAAGATCGCGTTAACGTAAACGCGAATTTCTAAGGAATTGAAACAGCGCCTTCTAGTGGCACTACTGCTTCAATAAATTCGCGTTTACGTTAACGCGATAGTAACAGTATGAAAATATTGAAAGCTCCCACTAGGCACTCTGTTCTTTGATTGTCACAGTCACAGATCATAACTAAAGCGCTCTTATCTAGCGCTGTTTAATTACTATCATTTGATAGTAAATACATTTAACTTCATACAAAATAACTGATACTGATAGCCTATAAAATAATTGACACAGAATAGGTACCTATCGATATTTTACCTATATAGCTTAGGAAATAAAAATAAACTTAAAACACAGTGTCTGTATGGAAATTGTTTCCCGCCTGTGTATCTGGAGCGTTCATTTTAAAAACGGGCGAAACCACCCCGAGTGTATCGAATCCTTTTAAAAAACAGTGAAATCCGCGCTTCTCGAAACATTGCCATGCACGAGCCAACTATCTCGCTGAAACTCGCTGAGCCAGCTCTCAAAGCTTTTAACACGCGCCGCTATATAACACTATCCATCGTACCAATATAAATAAATTAACAAAAAATATTATTTTGCAAAATGTTTTTATATTTTAATAAAAAAAAATCCCAAAACCCGATGAACCCCAACGTCCATCGACTCTTCGAACTATGTGCCCAGCCCATTGCCATTTCAGCTTCGCGACTGATGATTCGATCGCGCAGAGATACTCCGAGCATAGCTCGTTCCACGACTCTGACTGATCATCAGTTAGTACATAATATGATATCTATATAGAACTTAGAATTGTATTATTTTTCGCTTTTTAGTTTAGTCAGTATGTTTTATCTTTTTTATTTTTATAATATGTAGTTAATAAAGATAGGTTTAAAAATTTTATAAAATTGTATATGAGAATTCATTATTTAATTTTGAATATTATATATCTCTCATTTATATGTTCGTCTATAACAAAAATTATCATCTGCATATTGATAAATCGTGTGCTAATTACGTAGGTACGTGAAATAAATTTCATTTCAAAATCGAGTAGTTAAATATCATATGCATACATATTCAGAGAGAGATTTATAGATAAAATAGGATACTAAAATTTTACAACACCACACATAAAATTTTAAACACGGCTCAAACGGTATTGATGAGCTGAAAATTACATAAAGGGTGTAAATCAAATTGTAGCAACGCAATGCCGCAGTTAAATTCTATTCGAGTGTAATTTGCCACCAATTGATTTCTATTCGGAATTCCGCAATACAAACTGTTTTTTATTGCCCAATCTATATCGCATTAGGCTCAATGGTCGTTGTAGAATGCAAAAAACTCTGTACAATAGTTGCACGTGAATTTATAGAATGTTAACTTTTTTTTTTAATTGCATAGCATTTTTCAAAAACAATCTTTTCTTGAATGCGCTAAAATGATAAATGTTACTTTAAAACTTATAATCTACTTAAAAAGTCATTGCATAATTCATATGATATAAGAACTTGTCGCGAAATTTAAATACTTGTATTTCATTCATCATCATCATCATCATCATCATTAACAGCCGATGGACGTCCACTGCTGGACATAGGCCTCTTGCATGGACTTCCAAACAAAACAGTCTCGAGCCGCGAGCATCCAGCGGTTCCCTGCAACCCGCTAGATGTCCTCGGTCTATCTAGAGGGGGGTCTACCAACACTGCGCTTTCCGGTGCGGGGTTGCCATTCCAGCACCTTGGGACCCCAACGTCCATCGGCTCTTCGAACTATGTGGCCTGCCCATTGCCACTTCAGCTTCGCGACTCGCTGAGCTATATCAGTGACTTTGGTTCTTCTGGGGATCTTCTCGTTTCTGATTCGATCACGCAGAGAAACTCCAAGCATAGCTTGCTCCATCGCCCGCTGAGTGATTTTTAGCCTTTTAATAAGGCCCATAGTTAGCTAGTTAATAAGTTAGTTAGTTAATAAGTATTAATCAAATGTAGCTCGCTCCATCCATTTTTTATATGCGTAGTAAAAAATCATGATACCTAAAACATAATTTAAGTATATTATAACAATCGACGGTATCATCTTAACAGACAAATTAAAAATAAAAAAGCTTTTTCAAAAACAAGCTTTTCCTAAATGCGCTAAAATGATAAATTGTTACTTTAAAACTTTTTTAAAAATTCATTACACAATTTATATGGTAAAAGAACTTGTCTCGAACTTTAAGTACTTATATTTCATTAGTTTGTAATTTTTAATAGCTTAAATCAATCACAGAAAAGTAAATCTTGCGACAATTTTGTTACATAATAACTCTATTCATAATTGATTTTCTGAAAAAAGTATAAAAATTGAGTCAGAAATATCTTAGCAATACTTACAGCAATTCTTGTACTACAAAAGGAAGGTCTACCATTCAATCTCCAACCAAAACATTATAGTCTTATCTTAGCTAATCTTGGAAAGTAATGGCCACGCCTAAAAAAACTTTTGGTAAAGGTTTCATCTAAAGTAAAAGGGCTATTTTACCTTAAAACAAAACCAATTAGCACACCCTACTTTACCACTGAGATAAAACAAGGTAGAACAAAAACGTAAACCCTTTTAACTGTGAGCTCGACGATTTGTTATCCTTTTTAATTTAAAACAACAACGGATCATTTCCCATGAAATGAAACGTTTCAACGCAATGCTATATGCTAATAAAGAAAATGCCGAGTAATACACAAACTTTTGTAATTTTGTTTTAACTTTCCGTTCTGACCTAACAGATTTGGCATTTTTTTAATACTCCAGGCCCTTTTGAACATAATTAGAAACTCAATTTAGCTCAATGACGGGCTTTTTTTTTCTTTTTTTTATTTCGTTCGGAAAATCATCAATCAATCGAACCAAGCTTGTGACGTCTATCTTTTTTTCTGGTCTAAGACAATCCAATAAATGCTGCTGGACATAAGTTTCTTGCATGGACTTCCAAACACAACGGTCTCGAACCGCCAGCATCTAGTGGCTCCCTGAAACCCGCTTGATGTCCTCGGTCCACCTAGTGGGGGGTCGATTAACACTGCACTTTCATTTGTAGGGTTGCCATTCTAGCGCCTCGGGACCCTAACGTCCATCGTCTCTATGTGGCCTGCCCATTGCCACCTCTGCTTCGTGACTCGAGAGCTATGTCAGATACTTTGGTCATTTCTGATTCGACCTCATTTCTGATTCGATCACGCAGAGAAACTCAAAGCATTTCTCGCTCCATCGCCCGCTCAGTGACTTTGAGTCTTCTAATAAGTCCGACCAAGTTGAAGCCCATATTTGTTGACCTACGGATCCGAGAATTATTATCTGTTAATACATTAATACATATTTTCTAAGTAATAATATAGTAGCAACAAAGCTTTGTGTTATAACGCTCATCCGGGGAAGTACTACCTCCATACAAATTTCCGCCTCCAAGCTGCATGGCTATGTTCTGACCTAAAGGGCTTGTGTGCCTTCTAAGACGCCACAAGACGAGTGGCAAATCCCGAAAAATCTCTTTAGCTCTTGATTTACTTTACCTTAAAGTATTGCTGTTTACTTTTGTCATGTCTGCAGTATTTTGGTATGTTTTTTTTCCGGGAAGCACCTCCCAAATTAGACAATATTGTAGATTGCTTCTTACAAATTTTTGCTTTGACACGTAAGGGGCCCCTGTAGTCCGGGGCAACGCCTCCGTAACAAACTACACCAGACAGACCACAAACAGTTAGAGTTAACTGCTATTTAGTACAGTTCTACAAACAAAATCATTAGGTGGGCACTCAGTACTACAATAGAATTGCATGCTTTATAATATGCAGAAAAATAAGGTTACCTACGATTACTCTAATTTGTTATATCACCCCTACTACTGTTAACATAATACAGTCGTGAAACACGCACTGGGCATTGCGTGCGAACCCAGTACATACGTATAACGTAGTAACTGTCTACTTGTTATAAACACAAATACTACCCTCAACCAGCCCCTGCACATCATTAGGGGAGTGTCTCTCGTAAACCACGCGTAATGGGTTTTATCTGGGACTATAAAATTTATTTACACTTATTCTACTACATTATCGGAACCTCATTCCCTAATGTGCATTGCAAATACGGAGGAATTCGATCAATTCGGGTTTCTCTTGCTAACATGTGAATAGTATAATTAGTCTACAGTCAAGGGCGTAGCCAAGGAGGCGAAAAACAACATCATATTATTTGCTTTGCTGTTAATTACCTTCCAATTGATCTGCAGGTAATCAAGCAGTAGTAGGAACATAATATGATGCTATTTTTCGTTTTTTGGTTTAGTCGGTACGTCTTACTTTTTTGGAGTCGGTTTTATTTTTTTACTAGCGGACGCCCGCGACTTCGTCCGCGTGAAACTCGATGTAAACTTTCAACTACCTCTACCCTACCCCTACCCTACCCCTACCCTACGTTGAAATTTTTCCTAAATTTTCTTTGCTATAAACCTCACGGAGCCCGAGACGTTTTCAACGAATGCAAAACCGTGGAAATCGGTTCATGCGTTCTGGAGTTATAGCGTCAGGAAGGAAAACCCGACTTTTTTTTATATAAAAAGTATCCTGTCCTTCTCCTGGCTCAAAACTACCTCCCTGCCAATTTTCAGCTAAATCGGTTCAGCCGTTCTTGAGTTATAAGTGGAGTAACTAACACGACTTTTTTTATATTTATATAGATTAATTTTTTTGTCAAAGCTTGTTTTATCAAGTACCTTTTATTAAAAAAATAATTAAATCAAACTACAAAAAATCTAAAGTGTTGGAGAATTTTATAGTTTGAAAAAGAAAACATAATCACATTTCACTAGGGGTGTGGATTTTCATCCTACTCCTAACATGTTAGCCCGTGTCCATCTTAGATTGCATCATCACTTACCATCAGGTGAGATTACAGTCAAGGGCTAACTTGTAGATAATAAAAAAAAAACAATTTTTTGATCAAGATAAAAATTAGTATGGTCATAAGTGCCAAAGCCTATAGTGATATTGTCGCATAACTCTTTGCACAATCTTTTTTAATTAATTTAATACTTAATTGGGCTTACTTTCGCAATAAAAATGTTGGAAAATTTATTGCGGCCTTATCTTTTAAATAATTTTACTCGACAAGTAAATTATGATTTTAAAAGAACAAAACCAACCTTGTAATATTTGACCTAGATTATAATGAAAATTAAAAAATCATTTTAAAATTTTCTTCGTGTTGAAAGTTTTATTTATAATTACAGAACAATTAAGAGCACGTAACCACATCCAATCTAGATGTGCACGGAACTCATATAACTTATTTAGAGGAAGTGTTGTACGTTGTACTGCCTATACTAGTATATATAGATGATCACGTAATACCTTAACTACAGCTTCGAATTAAGGCCACACGAACTTTTCAAACTTTACCATTAACTCTTACTTAATAAGTCACATAATTAAGCTATTAAAAAGCATCATCGTTGAATTAAACTTAACACTAACTTAATCTAAAGCTTTATTGATTTAAAATGAAAGTTTATATTTACCCATAGCCGCTGTAGTGAAATATTGTATTCTATTATGTCATTTAGTTCTTAAATTTTTTACGATACGGTACGACAGAAATACTCTTAAAATCCCACCAACCTTACAGTTTTAAATTTCTAAAATTTCTTTCTTAGTTTCAATCAAAAATTATCTTATTTTTTAATTATCAGATTTCTAGTCTTTACAGTTTTGACTCTGCCTTGATGAATCAAGAAGTTCGTATTAGAATTACTAGTGCTAGGGTTATAGTTACGATAACTAAAGTAATGTAACACCTTGCCCTTATAACATATCAAACAAGAAGGAAATCTTAATACCGGTCTATATAATTTTATGAAAAAGTTGGAAAGTTACGAAAATAAACGTATAAAGATTTATCAAAATAAGTAAAAAATACATACAGTTGATCCTCTTTTTTTTAAGATCGGTTAAAAGTAAGTGATCTTGCTACAAGGAATGATTCTCGTTCAAGCTACATTCTCATCGTCTCTTAAGTGCTATAACGAAAGTTGTCGTCAAATAAATCTTGGCACCCCCGAAACGTTCGAATAGTCTCCTTGCGGTCGGTGCAGTCTTTACTTTTGACGTTAAAGGTTTTAACGTAATTTGGTTTAATTGATCTGAAGTTTATTTTTCTATTTAATTTATTTGGACTCTGAAATAGGTTATTCATTTTTTCACAGGCTTTTAGGTCAAGATATCAGTTACTACGTATCAGTAGATTAGGTTGTGCCTTGATCCGCATTAAGTCAGAAATAAAGCCTTTTCTATATTAGATTGATATTCAAAGTCGTTGGCATGAGCAACTTACAACCTTATGAATATCTACGGGTAATAAGTAATTTATATTAATTTAATAAGAGGTAAAGGTAATCGCTTGATCTACAAAACCGATTTCGAACATTCTTTTACTGCTATTTACTCCCGTATTCTTAAGATAACAGTCACTACGCAGGTAAAAAGGTGAAAATAAAAATTACATTATTAGGGTATATATGTGTGTGATTTTAACATAATTATGTGCTTAAAATTTGTCATCATCATCATGCAAGCTTTTAATATTAATTTCCACATACTGCAGTCTTAAAGCAGCAGCTCTGAAACCGCAAATGGTTAATTGTTATATAAATGTTCTACACGTTTACTCCATTACAAGGGGCCAGCGGGTTTACTTTTCAGTGTAATTTTACTTTTCCACGCGCCGCCGTGCGGTATGAGCGCTTTGACATTCATTTATCTCCATTAAAGGACTGCATAGGTCCCGGTGCCCTTCCACACCCCTTTATTATAGGAGTAAGCAGTAAATGCACGCCATTATTGTGGAAATGGTCGTGTTGTGTGGAGGAATATAACAGTAAAACTTTCAACGAAAATACAATCAAGTCCCCTTTTGGTCAAATATCTATATACGTACCTATAAGTAATTACGTGTTATACTAGTATACTCCCGCGACTTAATCCGCATGAAATTCAGATCTTATCAAGATAAAAATTAGATACATTTTTGTCAATAACCTCCTTAACCATTCGCTGCCCGCGAGTATTTTATTGAAAAGCCCGTCTGCGTTGAAGAAGCCGACAGTCAGGGAATGCAGTCTTAATCTTCCGTTGTGAGCCATTTAAAAATCTTTATATATTCCTCTATCGCGCGGAGCATGATACTGTGCTCGCCTATTGCCCTTAGTTTACTTCATATTTTTTTACATGTCACGTAACGGATACGATGGGCGACCAGTCGTCCATTTAGGAGTCAAGTTAAATCTTAAACCTTTTAGTGATAATCCTGCTAAAATCATTTCCCGTTTTAGTCCGTAGTGTTAAACGGCTGCGAAGCATGGACATGGACTGGAAGAACTACGTAAACAGCCTTTGAAATGTGGACATACTGTAGAGTTCTTCGCATGGACGAAATTGTTTAATACTGAGGTCCTTGGCAGAATGCAGAAGACCTAGCTTGTGAAAACCATCAAGCAGCGGAAGATCTCGAAAATACTTTGCGACACGGTGCCGTTTGCTTAAAACCATTTTGATTCATAAGATTGCAAGCAAAAAAAGAGTAGGTAGAAGAACGAAGTCTTGGCTACGAAATATAAGACTGGCATAAAGACAGATGAAGAACTGTCGCCTAGCCATGGAGAAGAAAAAGTTTAGGAAGCAGACTGCTAACCTTTAGTAATGGAAATTCACTTAAAAAGATGGAAAAACCAAGTGTTTATTTTTTTGTATAGTAGTTTTACCATCAAACTTTCAATATTGATTAATTATAGTATAGGTCGAATTTCACTCAGTGGGCGACCTCCAGTTATTTAAAATAAATGGAAATAAATAATCAGAAAAGGTGGGTTTGGTTTGTCAGGTGACAATAATAGGTATAGCGAGGGCAATCAATTTAATTAATAGTCTGTTAGTCCGGCCACCCGTACAGTTACTGATTTCTATCATTATTGCTTAATTCACGAAGTTTTTGTTTGGTTATTCAAAAACACGAATGGCTAACAAAAGTAGGGCTCATTTTAAATTCTGTTTTTGGGTATTTGGTTAACTTGTATTGCTTTTAGTTTTAGGATTTTAATTGAATGAAACTGCATCGTTGTTCAGTTAGCTTTTATAGCTTCGCATCATGTGGTTCAGGTCCAGCCATAAAATATTGAGTTTTACTTCCTTCCAAGAAATGTATATAAAATTCGCAGCTCAGAGTTGGGATAGTTTGATTGGTAGTTTTACTCCCTTGGGGAATAACTACATTAATTATAGTATCATATTATGATAGCGATTGTTACGAGAGTGTAACATTACCACCTGCCCGCCAGCCAGCATTAAAGCAGCATGGGTTTTGACGGCCTCCGTGGCGCAATGGTATGCGCGGTGGATTTACAAAACCGAGGTCCTGAGTTCGATCCTCGGCTGGGCATATTGAGATTTTCATATTTGGTCCAGGTCTGGCTGGTGGGAGGTTTCAGCCGTGGCTAATTACTACCCTACCGGCAAAGACGTACCGCCTAGCGATTTAACGTTCCTGTACGATGCCGTATAGAAACCGAAAGGGGTGTGGATTTTCATCCTCCTCCTAAAAAGTTAGCCCGCTTCCATCTTCGACTGCATCATCAATTACCACCAGGTGAGATTGTAGTCAAGGGCTAACTTGTAAAGAATTAAAAAAAAAAAAAGAAAATGGGTCTTACCTTCATATCCCTTCCATTTAGAGGGAGGCCTGGCCTTTGGTATATATTAGGATATCAATAATGATGAGGAAATAACTTGTACTTACTAATTTATTTAATAACTTTTTAGACTAATTAATTAGGTACGATTAGCCTTCGAAGGATTCTTATTAAGGTATTAAACGACTGTGTAAAGGTCTGCCAAAGGCTTTCCTGATCATCTGAGCCTACGAGCTTTAAGCTGATATTCCATGTTCCTTTAAAAACCTCGTGAATAAAACATTTACAACATCATCATCATCATCATCATATCAGCCGTTAGACGTCCACTGCAGGACATAGGCCTTTTGTAGGGACTTCCAAACATCACGATACTGAGCCACCTGGATCCAGCGAATCCCTGCGACTCGCTTGATGTCGTCACCTGGTGGGGGTTCGGCATTCCAGCACTTTGGGACCCCAACGTCCATCGGCTCTTCGAACTATGTGCCCATGTGTGTATATTTACAACATAGCTACGTATGTACGTTATCTTTGTTCATGCCAATTTATTTTAATGGAACTGCACTGTACCTTAATAAAGCTATTTAATATTACAAGAGACAAAATGTCCGCCACTTATCGCCTGCCAATGAGCGTCATCGGCTGATGCCGGCACAAATGACTTTATCATAATCAACTTGTTGCTAGTGAAACTCATTACCGGAACGCATTTACCTCCTGTTTTCCGTTTAATGCGAATAACGAATAATTGTGGTGGAATAATTGAATTTTTAACGTGCTGTCGACAAAATTGTTACATGTTAATTTTATATTCCGCCAAATAAATACTTGTAACGTAATTGTGAGCCGCATAGTGATGTAAATTCGAATTTATTTCGCTTAATTAACAAACTCTTTATTTTGGTTTTTCTAGCTCAATGGTGCACACTACTACGACAAGCAACTGGGAAATCATCTAGGAAACTTCTTTTTTTTTATTTTACTACTACTCTATTCCAGCGATATTTTATAGTAGAGATAGGGCACTAGTGTATCAAAACTGATTAATTTAGTTGCTTATTAAACAACGAAAGTTATCTAAACACAAATATATCTAAACTAGCAGACGCCCGCGACTTCGTTTGCGTGAAATTTAGTTTTTCACAAATCTCTCAGGAAACATGGACTTTTCGAGATATAAAGTAACCTGTGTGTTAAACTAGAGTAATATCTATTTCCATTCCAAATTTCAACGAAATCGGTTGAATAGTTTCGGAGTTTAAGAGTAACAGGTTTTGTAAATCCACCGCGCATACCACTGCGTCATGAAGGCCGTTTGTCAATAACCTCTTAAATCTTAAACCTTTCAGTGACAATCCGCTAAAATCATTTTCCGTTTTAGTCTATTGTGTTATACGGCTGTGAAGCATAGACATGGACTGGAAGAACTACGTAATCAGCCTTTGAGATGTGGACATACGATAGAGTTATTTGCATGGTCGGCGAAATTGTTTAATACTGAGGTCCTTGGCAGAATGCAAAAGACCTAGCTTGTGAAAATCATCAAGCAGCGGAAGATCTCGAAAATACTTTGCGACACGGTGCCGTTTGCTTAAAACCATTATGATTTATAAGATTGCAAGCAAAAGAAGAGTAAGTAGAAGAACGAAGACTTGGCTACGAAATATAAGACGGGCATAAAGACAGATGAAGAACTGTCGCCTAGCCATGGAGAAGGAAAAGTTTAGGAAGCAGACCGCTAACGTTTAGTAATGGAAAGTCACTTAAAAAGAATGTAAAAACCAAGTGTTTATTTTTTTGTGTAGTAGTTTTACCATCAAACTTTCAATATTGATTAATTATAGTATAGGTCGAATTTCACTCAGTGGGCGACCTCCAGTTATTTAAAATGAATGGAAATAAATAATTAGAAAAGGTGGGTTTGGTTTGTCAGGTGACAATAATAGGTATAGCGAGGGCAATCAATTTAATTAATAGTCTGTTAGTCCGGCCACCCGTACAGTTACTGATTTCTATCATTATTGCTTAATTCACGAAGTTTTTGTTTGGTTATTCAAAAACACGAATGGCTAACGAAAGTAGGGCTCATTTTTTATTGCTTTTAGTTTTAGGATTTCATTTGAATGAAACTGCATCGTTGTTCAGTTAGCTTATATAGCTTCGCATCACGTGGTTCTGGTTCGAGTCCTGCCATGAAATATTGAGCTTTACTTTCTTTCAAGAAATGTAAATAGAAATTCGCAGCTCAGAGTTGGGGTAGTTTTATTGGTAGTTTTACTCCTTTGGGGAGTAACTACATTAATTAGTTGGTACCGATTTATATCATTACTTGCAGATCCATGGATTTTTTCAGAATAAAAAGTAGCATATGTGTTAATCCAGACTAAAATCTATTTTTTGTAAATTTCGTGAATCCAAGGATTTTTTCGGGATAACAAGTAGCCTTTGTGTTAATCCAGAGTAAAATCTATTTTCATTCCAAATTTTAGCCAAATCGGTTCAGAAACTGCGGCATTAAAGAGTAACAAACATACATCCAAACATTTATACAAACTTTTGTGTTTATAGTATTAGTAGGATCTTTACGAGGGAGATCTAGCCGTTGGTTTAAACTGGGATATCAATAATGATGATGAAATAACTTGTGCTTACAAATTTATTTAATTACTTTTTAGACAAATTAATTAGATACGATGGGCCTTCGAACCCATCTAAGCCCAACTAAGCGACCGTGTAAAGGTCTGCCAAAGGCAGACTTTCTTGATCATCTGAGCCTACGCGCTTTAAGCTGATATTCCATGTTCACTTTAAAAACCTCGTGAATAAAACATTTACAACATCATCATCATCATCATCATATCAGCCGTTGGACGTCCACTGCAGGACATAGGCCTTTTGTAGGAACTTCTAAACGTCACGATACTCAGCCACCTGCACCCAGCGAATCCCTGCGACTCGCTGGATGTCGTCACCTGGTGGGGGGTCGGCCAACACTGCGCTTACTAGTGCGGGGTCGCCATTCCAGCACTTTTTTTTTTAAATAAATAAATATACTTAAATAATACACATCACTATCTAGCCCCAAAGTAAGCATACAGAGTAGCTTGTGTTATGGGTACTGAGATAGTTGATATTATAATATTCATATACATTTATATACTACATATAAATACTTATATAATGTATAAATACACACATACACTGGAAAACACCCATGCTCATCACACTAATATTTTCCAGTTGTGGGATTTGAACCCACGACCGTGGATGCAGAAAGCGGGGTCACTACCCACTGCGCCACGCGGCCGTCACTTTGGAACCCCTACGTCCATCGGCTCTTCGAACTATGTGCCCATGTGTGTATATTTACAACAAAGCTACGTAATATCGTACGTACGATACCTTTGTTCGTGCCAATTTATTTTAATGGAACTGCACTGTACCTTAATAAAGCTATTTAATATTACAAGAGACAAAATGTCCGCCACTTATCGCCTGCCAATGAGCGTCATCGGCTGATGCCGGCACAAATGACTTTATCATAATCAACTTGTTGCTAGTGAAACTCATTACCGGAACGCATTTACCTCCTGTTTTCCGTTTAATGCGAATAACGAATAATTGTGGTGGAATAATTGAATTTTTAACGTGCTGTCGACAAAATTGTTACACGTTAATTTTATATTCCGCCAAATAAATACTTGTAACGTAATTGTGAGCCGCATAGTAATGTAAATTCGAATATATTTCGCTTAATTAATTCCCTCTTTATTTTGGTTTTTTCTAGCTCAGTGGTGCACACTATACGACAAGCAAGTGGAAAATCATCTAGGAAACTTTTTTTCTTTTATTTTACTACTTCTCTATTCCAACGATATTTTATAGTAAAGATAGGGCATTCGTCGTCATCAACCCATATTCGGCTCACTGCTGAGCTCGAGTCTCCTCTCAGAATGAGAGGGGTTAGGCCAATAGTCCACCACGCTGACCCACACTGACACAATGCGGATTGGCAGGCTTCACACACGCAGAGAATTAAGAAAATTCTCTGGTATGCAGGTTTCCTCACGATGTTTTCCTTCACCGATTGAGACACGTGGTATTTAATTTCTTAAAATGCACACAACTGAAAAGTTGGAGGTGCATGCCCCGGGCCGGATTCTAACCCACACCCTCCGGAATCGGAGGCAGAAGTCATATCCACTGGGCTATAACGACTCTCATAGGGCATTAGTGTATCAAAGCTGAAATTTTAATTTAGTTGCTTATTAAACAACGAAAGTTATCTAAACACAAATATATCTAAATATTGTCTACAATAACGAATGGTGTGTTTAATAGGAAATGTAAAAACTATATATAGACAAATATATAATGTAAGTAAACACAAAATGCTCACATGTGTGCTCAGTGCTCAGAGCTAAATTCAGATCACTTTTTGCGGTGATTTTGTAGGCACATGACATAACTATAGTTAAAATGAATATTGCTCTACTCGCTACTTTACACGTACGTACTTACTATAAAAACATGACCATGTCAAGTGTTAGCTGGAAATAAAATAATATAATACAAAATAAAAACAATTTATTATTTTATTATTCTCTTGGATCATAACGAATCCCGCGATAAATCAGTAGAATTACTTAGCAAAGCGAGTAAATTTTTTTATGTATATTAGGTTTATTAAATCATAAAAAATAATTAATCAATCAAATATTACAATCCATTGTTTTATTTCGAGTGACTATGACTTCTTTAATAATAATGTTTGAAGTTTTGTAATGTAAAGCTTAGTATTCGTAGGCATTATCATTGATTCTGTTATAAGTACGTTGATTCTCGAAATCGAAGAACGTTAAAAATAATGGCTTCCAAACTAAAGTAGGTGTGAATAAATTAAATAATTTTTATGAATAGCTAATAAATACTTCTTTTTGAGATAGGCTCGTACATACTTTCCATAGAAATGTGTGTAAGGTGTTTTATACAATCCCTATCAGAGTTAACAATTTCTACGAACTAGATGGATTGTTTTTTTTGGATTGTTATTTTTTATTTGTCGCTTTATTTCTTCTGTTAGCATTTATTATTTACTAGCTGACGCCGCGTGGTTCCCGTTCCCGTAATAATACAGGAATAATATATAGGCTTCCTCGACAAATGGGCTATCTAACACTGAAAGAATTTTTCAAATCGGACCAGTAGTTCCTGAGATTAGCGCGTTCCAACAAACTATTAACTTTATAATATTAGTATAGATTCTGTAGTAAGAAATATTAATTTAAAAAATCTTGGGAATGTACCCTGAACCTTTCCGTGCCAACCTTGCTTCAATTGGCTCTACAAAATGGCTACTACATTTATATTTATAGTGCAACTGTATAGTTATGGTCCTTGCTCAGGGCTATGGGCGGAAAATTGAGAGTGATAAATGTTTTTGGATTCGTGACAGTGGGCAGTTTCGGTTTAAATCTGCAATCCGGATGGACGGACAGTTTTAATGGTCTCGGTAGAATTGGAACTGTAGTGTAAATTTCGGCGCCCTTAGCAATTTTTCCTTTATACCTATGGACAAGGACAGACAGACATACATATACTTTCTTGAAATTTTGCGAAAAATCGTAATTTTTCTCTCTTTGTTGTTTTTTATTTTTTCTCTTTTAAATAATTATTTTTTGTCATTATCTTTAATTTTTTGTCGTGATTTATATGCCCTACTTACCTATGCTAAGAGTATGCAGTGGCGTGCAGATCATAGATGCAAAAATGCACTGCCTACTCTTGGAACTAATTACGAACCGAAGATACGAAAGTATTAAAGAAGGAATCAAAACTCAAAACAAGAGTGAATAGGCACTTTCTAGGCAAACGTGTCCCATCTTAGACTGTATCTACACTTACCGTCAGGTTAGATCATGGTCAAACGCGAGCCTATTTGCATTTTGCATTAAAAAAAAAAGAAATTTTCCATTTCTTACAGTTTGTGCATATAGTGGGTACCTAGTACCTACCCTAGTTATAAATTAACGTAACTGACAACATGACATAGAGCATGGGCTGACGCTTTCAACCTTTCTATTGAGTTATGTATGGTTATTGCAGGTTTTCACTCTACTATGTTACCTATCAGTGTTGTGCACAAGGTGTTTCACTAGGGTATGCACTATGCACTCTATGTACAATCTATACTTATATTATAAAGCTGAAGAGTTTGTTTGTTAGGTTGAACGCGCTAATCTCAAGAACTACTGGACCGATTTGAATAATTCTTTCAGTGTTAGATAGCCCATTTATCGAGGAAGGCTATATATATTATCCCTATATTCTTACAGGAACGGGAACCACGCGGGTGAAACCGCGCGGCGTCATTTAGTTTGGTTATAAAATGGAAAATTTCTTCTCCAATACAGGTTCATAATAACTCCTCAAGATAGACAGTGTATTTTTGCATCTATGCAAAGCACGCCACAGTTACCTATCCACCAAAGGGTATTTGACTTTTAATTCATCAGTCTGCGCAAAAAATCCACCATATTCATAAATCGCTTCCGTTTTCTGTCGTGTTCATTAAAATTCATTTCGTGTCCAGCTGTTGTCAGTTTGTTTCAATTTTACAAACTCCTCTCTCAATAATTTACGAGTGTGTCAACAAACTGCATTTCAATTCAGTTTTTATCGAATTAGAATGACGAATATTTTGGTTATTTTGTAAAATGCATAGCTTGTGACAATGTCAATCGATTTTTAGACTTCAACGTAAAAAGGACGGGCAATTACAATAAGTTTCACATACCTGGCTGTGATTGTGTGTCTGTATATGGCATTGAAGCCTTTAAACGAACCGACCAATGGTGATTCGGTTTTTTTTTAAGTTTAAAAGCTTCTAAACCTTGGGAATTGGGAAAACCTATTATTTCAGTTAGGTGAAATGGGACCTATCTTTGGACAATGCTAGCCTCGTGGTTTCACCCTTGTAGTTGGCTTTCCCGTGAGAATACGGGGATGGAAATTATAATTTATGATATTCACAAATAACGTGGCTTTGTAGTGCCAGACGATTTTTCGAAATCGGTTCTGTAAATTCAGGGATTAGGTTCCCCTACCACATCATACATTTTACCTCTTGATAATATTATCGAGATTAAATATACATCGATCGATGAGATTGAAAACTCAGTTGATTTTACAATGGCATCCTGGATATTGAACTAGGTAATCCTGAACCTTCCTGACCTTAAAATATACTATGGTTTGTAAATAATAAAAAACGTGCGAAACTTTTTAACATTGCACGGTGTATAGACATCAAAAGGCCAAAGCAGCAATCAACGGGCAATAAACCACCGACCAATCAAACTACATCACATAAAGGGCTTTAACGGGAAAAAATAAAGACCCTTTTATCCGACCGCCGGCAGGCTGTAGCGTCGTTACTCGTTCAGTGGGGGTGGTAAGATTTATTTTCAGCCACCACGCGTTAGGGCCAAACCTGATGAAAGACAATTTCAAAAAAAGTATTTGGAAATGGTGTGTTGAGTAAAAACTATTTTTTACGACCTTACCTACCATAAGCTCTTTAATCCGTAACAAGTAAGGTTTTTGCAGGATTGATTCGTATAGAAAGTGAAGACATGATTTCAATTAACTTTCATAATGACCGGGAAAGAAGGCTAAACGTGTACTTCAAGTCATGGGGATGGATATTTTAATTCATAGCTCAACCTTACCTCAATCAAGACCTTTTGATCCAAAGTTACGTAAGTTAATTAGTGTATTAATGAATCACTTACATCTACAAACATTAAAATATGATAATCATCAAGACCTCAAAAAATACATATATAAATATTAGCAGACTTGCTGACGCTGGTTAGCTGCTTGTTAGCTAGCTAGGGTAGCTGGTTCTCGTTCCCGTGAGAATACAGGGGTAATATATAGCCTTTAACCTTCCTCGATAAATGGGCTATCTAACACTGAAATAATTTTTCAAATCGGACCAGTAGTTCCTGAGATTAGCGCATTCAATCAATAAAAAAAACAAACAAACTCTTTAGCTTTATATATTAGTATTGATTACTAGCAGATACCACGCAGTTTCAACTGCGTTGTTCCTGTTTCCGAAGACATACGGGGGTAGTCAAAGGATTTTTCAAATCAGTTCAGTAGTTTCAGAGCCAAACAAAACAAACAAAGAAATCTTTCCTCTTTATAAATATTAGTATAGAAAACCGAAACGGTCATCACTAAATCTCGAAAACTGTAATACTTTGACGTAGATGATGAAATTCGGCAGAGAGGTTGTTTATAGCCAGTAGACATCCGCTAAGAATGGATTTTGCGAGAAAGGGCTGGAAGAACGAGAAATTTAAGGAAAAATGGTAGAGAAACGATTTCCACGTGGATGAAGTCGGCTAGGAATGCATAAATACATGTCTAACAACCAATTGACTCGTGTATTGTGACTCTTATCTGACCGCCAGGAGGCTGTATCATTTCAGCGAGGGCGGTGAGATTTATTTCGCGACACCACGTTATGGTGCCGGAGGGACGACCCTGAATGCAGCCTGCAAGGGATCATTTCCCATTATGTCTACGGATCACCGGATCTTGGTTAATATTCTGCGGGATTGTGTGTGGGAATTGGGATTAATTTGGTTCTGCTCCTCCTATATCCGTTGTTGTTGATTAGAAACCAACACTAAATATTAATTGTTGTCTTTCAAGGGATGAGAAAAATAAAAAATCGAATAAAAATGTTTTAATTGTTTATTTGTCGTTTGTTTCAATGCATTATATATTTAAATAAGTTTCATAACAAAAGTTTAAAAGTAGTAAGTATGTATAAATAGTCTTACACTATCACTATGACTGTACTATCGACTGAATAGGTATAATGTTGGTTATGAAGTAGGCATAGTTTTATGAAACGTATATGAGATAATATATAGAAAAAAGTATACTGCAAGGTTAATTTTTAGCTATTATTTTTATCGAGCATGGTCCTAAGTTTCTAGCTATAATACGAATAGATTATGTTAGGCATTGTTATTGAATTATTTGTTAACCGTTCCCGTACAAACATTAGGATAAATATATTAACCGTTTCCTTAGAAACACTGGGATAAAATATAGCATATATTTCTCGCTGATAATGTAGCTTTCCTTTGGTGAAAGACATTATAAATAATTCTGTTTAATGGCTTAGGCGCTTACGCGTAACGTATAGGCAAATTTGCGTCTAGCTAGAAACTGAGAACCATACAGAACATACAATTAATATTCCCTAAGTATAAAAATATTAATTTAATATCTTTCCAACATAATATTTCAAATAAAGTCTCTTGAAATGAACCTACAAAAATAGCCAATAAATAATGTCCTTATTTCATTTGTACCCCTCACCATCAGAGCAACTGGTTCATATTATGTATATTATTTACGATAAATTGTGGACACACTAGAACATTTGTTATTTAAAAAATTCATACAAAGTATACAATAAATCAGAAAAAATTGCAGACTATCTGATCATATAATATCTTCTCGTTTGCAACCTCGTAACTTTAATTTTAAGTTTTCGCCTTTAACTACCACCATTATATCATGACACAACTTGTCGTTTTCAAAGTGCTTGTAAACTAGCCTAATAGAAATATTTGAATTTTGCTTTTTTTTATTTAACTTGGAAAATTATGTTTTCAAATACAAATTTTGTACGTGTACAAATTGCATATTAACGCTGATTTACACTTAATAGTTGGCCTGGTTATCTTCCGTGAAAGTAAAAATAAATAAATAATAGTTCTTAATAGCATACCAGAGAATTTTCTTAATTCTTTGCGTATGTGAAGTCTGCCAATCCGCATAGGGCCAGCGTGGTGGACTATTAACCTAACCCCTCTGATTCTGAGAGATTTGAGCTCAGCAGTGAGCCGAAGATGGGTTGACAATGAAAATGAATATAACTTGATGGATTTTTATTGAAAAAATACTCTAATCAAAATTACAGTAGTTTCCAAAGATTAGCACGTATAAACAATCAAATCTTTAATTTTCGTATATTTGTAGTATTTAAAGTACAATGTTAATTTCAAAATAAATACTGTAAATGGTGTCCTCTTACTAAATATAAACAAATGTTCTAGTGTCGTGTGCTGTGTAGATAGGCTATGTTTTACTAAGCAGTACTCAAAAACAGATTAATTCATTCTGTTACCTTTCTTCACTAAATACGATTTACGCTATAACAATGCTTTAATAAAAATTAACATATTATTATAGTATTTGAAATTAGTAACCCTATATTGCTCATAATTATTTGTACAAAGTTCTCATTAAGTTTGGTGTTCTAATTCTGAAAATATATGTATACCTAACTATGCAATTATACATGAGTATTCGTCCATATAATTACATACATGACATGACTTTTTTAAATATCTTTACAAATGGATTCATAAGGGAGAGGAACTAGAAAACAAAACGATCTAGATATATAATATCTGTACATTAAGTCACGTCTGCACTTCATTCAGTTTACCTATTTTTATTTTCAATCAGACACTTCTATATTAATCTTATAAGTGAAGAGAGGTAGATACGAGTACAATGAACAGGGTGATGTTAGTCAAAAAGAGGCATCCATGTCAATAGTTGGATAATTGGCTAATTTGAGCTGTGATAAACACACCAATTCGCTACGTTTGGGTGATCATGTTCTTACAGACAAAATACACAAATTTAACATCTATTTTTAATACACTGAACTATTGTATGTAGTATTTGTAAATATAATTATTGACATCATGGTGATTTTGTAGTCTAGGGAAACTTGCTTTGTGTAACTTAGCCTTAATTGAGTTGCATAGTTTGCACACACGCTTGGGCTTGACCGTATTATTATTGTGTGTATTTATCATGTATTTTAATTATTGTGGTTACTTAAAATATTTTTTTTTATTGCCATTGTGTTATTGCCATCATACTGCTCTACCTCTTTCACTTATAATGCATCATTACAATAATTGGCGAAATAATTCGAGGATCAAGGATACAATATTACTAAATAATTTTATTACAAAATCGAGATTGTCTTTATCAGTAAAAATTATTTATATTTACATATCTATGTACAAAGCTATCACATATTACAATTTTAAACATCACTATTTACATTATTGCAGAAATCATTGACTCCGTCGAACACTATCATATTTTAAATGTCCTTCATAATGCGACGAAGCCATGAAAATACGTTTTTCAAATTGTCCGTTGTATAAAACTTTTGTTAAACGTACACTATGTGCGGTTTCTCTGGGGTCCTATGGTGAGGTATTGTTTCATACGCAAACTGTTGATAAATATGCTCTTCGCTATCTTCTTGATAATAAGGACTTTTGTCAACACTGTTCCACGGTGGATTTAATGAATGAAAGTTATTTGTGACCGTTGATCCGATCATAAGATATCGGTCGACGTCTCTCTTTGTCTCTTGTTCTCTACTACGCGTGGAATAACCTAAGCCGTTTCCTATTTTCGATACATCGCCATTTAACATGACACTCGTCATTACTTGCTTTGATTTATCACCTTTACATCGTTTTAGCGGACCCATGAAATACAATACCCCCCCGACCACACTTATAATTATACTTACAGTTAGCACCACAACCGCGACTACCACCCATCCATTTGAGCATCCAAATTCAGATTCTGGAATTTGTACAAATAAAACACCTTTCAAATGTCCCGGTGAAGAACATTTTACATCTTCGTAATCTATTTTAAGTATGGCACTTGTATTGTCAGACTTTTTACCACGTATTTCACTGTTCCTTCCTAATTTCCAAAGCCATAATAAAGAACAGTTGCAAGCAAATGGATTGCCGGATATTTCGAGTTCTTGAAGCGTGTCTATTGGAAAATGGGAAGCTTCGAGTGTTTCCAGTGCATTGTTTCTAATGTAAATGTGCGTTAACTTCGGGTTTCCGTGAAACAGTCTTGATGGTACTTCCCTCACTTTTACGTTTTCGTTCATCCATATTTTTTGCAAATTAATATTATCTACAAAAGCCCTAGAATCTATCTTCTCTAAGTCATAAATTCTACTCAAGTGTAAATGTTTCAGGTGAAATAGGCTCTGGAAAGACAATGACGAAATGTTATGAAAGAAGTTTCCGCTTAAGTACAAATGAGATAAGTTTGATAGTTTAGAAAGAGCAGATGTAGGGATGGATGTCAAATTGTTATCGCTGAGATCCAAATGGCGTAAAGAAGGCAAATTGTGTAAGCCCAATTGATCAACGCTTTCAATTATATTGTTTTTAAAGTCTAAATGCTTCAACTCTTTCAAATATGGAATTCCATGTTTATCTATTTGCTGAATTAAATTCTCAGATAGGTCCAAATATTCCAAACGGATCACATAGAACAGATTTGTCGATGGAATTTCTAAAATGGAGTTGTTTTTCAGCGACAAAATTTTAAGCGACGATAGGGGCTCGAACGTTTCGGCCTCGAAACTCACTAATCTATTGTTTGATAGGTCGAGCCTTTCTAAAACGGCGAGGTCCTTAAATGTCTGCGGGTGTATGGTTGATATATCATTATTTGATAAATCCAAGTCAAGTAATCTCTTCAAACCTACGAAGGTGTCTTTGTCTAGTTTCTTGAGCGCATTGTGGCTTACGTTGAGGTGGGTCATTTCCATGTTGTTGTCGAAATTTTTACTACCTAAATCCTGTACTCTGTTGTAGGAGATGTCGAGGATTGTCAGCTGCGTGTAGAAGGCGAAGGTGTATAGAAGGTCTGCAATGGTGTTGTGGGTGAGATTGATGTGCGTTGCTTCTGGGTTGAGTTGTATGGGGACTATTTCGAGGCCTGCATTGGCGCAGGACGCAGCTCGCATGGCGTCGTCGCACGCACATCGCGGTGGACACAGGGTCCTCGCGGTAGCGCCGCATACCCACGCCGCTACTACCACCAACCACCGCCACTTTCCTATGCCGCGTGAGCCCATAACATCTCATGTATACGCCACCTGGGACCTGCAATGAACAGAAAAAGACTCATTAGATACATCATCACTCTCAACAAACCAATACAGGGCTAGGCTGCATTATGGGAAAAAGGTATATGGAGCTTAGATCCACTACGCTGCTGCAATGCGGGTTGGCCAATTAGAGGGATAATCATCATATCAGCCGATGGACGTCCACTACAGGATATAGGCCTTTTGTTGGGACTTCCAAACATCACGATACTGAGCCGCATGCATCCAGCGAATCCCTGCGACTCGCTTGATGTCCATCATCATCATCATCATCAGTCATCAGATCATCAGTCCACCTGGTAAGGGTCTACCAACACTGCACTTTGTAGTGCGGGACAACATAACGAGCACTTCGAGGCACGGAGGTGTTACCAACTTCCCAACTCCGGGAATTTTAACTGCAATTTCTTAGAAAAAACAAAAATTCTTTATCTCATCATATAACCCGACCCAGGATTCGAACTTAGGACATCGTAATCTAAAATCATATAGGCTGGACCAACGAGGCAGGCAACAAAACATAATAGGTTGCAAAAATTTATAAAAAGTTTCCCACCTAATCATACCCTTTAACAGTAACGGCCTTAAACATTAGATGGAATTATTTGAATAAAAGAAAATCTCGTTCCGCTGATATTTTTCGCTTTGAAGTAATACATCGCTTTCGTAATTTCCTTTTAAAATAAAACGCCGGTGAAAATCCTTAGAATGGGAGAAATAAAAAATGTTTACAACGTTATCATTAGACGCGATCTTAATAAAATTTCAACCGAGGAGTGCAGATAACAAACACACCTTACATCTCCTGTGTTGGGGGATGGTTACCCAAATTAATGCAATAAAAGACATTTTTTGCTTTTACAACATCAGAGCTTTAGTAACTTTTAACATTCAAATTGCTTGCAATACAATACTTAAGATTAGTGTCTCAAAAAAATTGTTTATAAGAATATCTTACGTACATTATGTTTATTATCCTATATCATCATCATTATCAATCCATATTCGGCAGCTGAGCACGAGTCTCCTCTCAGAATGAGAGGGGTTAGGGCAATTGGTCCACCACGCTGGCCCAATGCGGATTCACACAAATAGAGAATTAAAGAAAATTGTCAGGTGCAGGTTATGCAGGTTTCCTCACGATGTTTTCCCTCAACGTTTGAGACACGTGATATTTAATTTCTTATAATGCACACAACTGAAAAGTTGGAGATGCATGCCCAGGACCGGATTTTTATTTTTTTGTTATAAAAAAAAAAAAAAAAGTTTTTAGTGTTAGATAGCCCATTTATCCAGGAACGCTATAGGCTATATATTATCCCCCTATTCCTACGGGAACGGAAACCACGCGGGCGAAACCGCGCGGCGTCAGCTAGTTGTTTTATATTCAAGCTAGTTTCCTTGAGCCGCGAACATAAAACAATGACCTTTCAACCTTTTGCCCTCGAACAAAGGCCTTGAACCAGAGAAGCCTTTATTTCAGAACGTCGGATGATTGACCTTTTTAAAATGAGAATTTATTCAGAATGGTACAGGCAATGAAATCAATAGGCAACGTTTATTATTCTGTATATTACCCTCATATATCAAAAATACATATGCGTTAGGGTTAATATCCCAGCTAGTTCCGAGTACGCCATTTGAGGGAAATATTGCCTATCCATTATGTACTACGCGGTCCACTTTAAGATGAATGCTCCCTATAAATTCCGAGCTAGAGGCTAGATCCCGTTTCACTAATCCGCGGACGCCCAAATGATTGCACAATACCTTACAAAATGCTTCCATGTTTAACAGAGGAGCGTTTGGTACTTTAAATTAAATGTTCGGCTTTACAATTCGACGGAATGTATAATGAATAGCGCCGTAACATCTGTTAACGAAGGCGAACGATCTCGAAAGTTTTCACGCGCGGGACCAACTAATTGCGAAGGTTGGAATTCAATTTATGTCTTCTAGTGCGCCTCGAGAGATCACGCCATGCCAAAGTATTAATAATGCAAAACAGTGTCACGGAAAGTTTTTGATTCCGAATGCAAATTGAATTAGGAAACAGCGTCAGGATTATAGAGTTCATCCCGTCGCTTTGCCAGTTATCCTCGGCTTAACGGCAGCTACAGTCCCTCTGTTTTCGCTAAACACTCATAACGACACATTCGCTATGCAAATAAACACTAGAACCTATTGGACTTCGGTTTGCGAAACTCTGATTGAATCAACAGTCAACTGAAATAGCTGACAAAGTTAGAAGATAAACTTTTGATGGATAAGCGCAAGTCAGCGTAATATTAAATTTAAGTTTTGAATACGAGTAACAATCGAATTAACTATTTGATTTTCACTAAAATTAGCTTTAAGTTTGCTATTTTGAAATTTTAATCTTGGTTAAATTTTTGACTGTATAATAATCTAAATATAGTCATGTTGTATTTAAAAAAATAAAAATAAAATGTCAAGCACGTAGTATAAAATTGAATAATACTGAGCATTGACACTGTTTAATTAAATATTTCGAAGTAATGTTGGTAGGACTCAAACACTTCCCGGAGGACGCGAGAAGTCTCTCCCTTAGAAATCCGATATCGTCCTGTACGAATGGATTACCTCAGCTTGTCTGAATTACAGAAACCATATGTCTACGCTCATTCGATACACATTAGAGATTCCCTTATAAAGCCCGGATTAATTCCGGTATATTCCAAAAGTATCCATTTAATCACATGAAGAAACATAGATGCCCATACAATATATGCCTAAATGTAGGCATATATTGTATGGGCATCTATTCAAATTCTTCAAATATAAATCATATTATTTTTAAAAGGTTTCTAATAGCTACAGGAGTATGGCGTGCACTTAAAAATGGAAAATTCGTTTTCAAATACTTGTTCGTAATGAGTTCCCAAGGTAGGCAGT